>NC_089799.1:38609613-38727113 GCF_040412425.1 Macrobrachium rosenbergii | reverse complement strand
CTAGAAATGGCCCCCAGTCTCCGTTTATGAAAACTGTGAATAAAATAAAAATAGGAAATGGAAACATACGAATCTATTTCATATCGGAAAGGTTGACGAAAATGAATTCACGAGATATGGGCTAGACATCTTAACTGTTTGTGAATCACATTGCAAAGGGATGGGAAAAGAGAATGGAAAAGTAATGCGAATGTTTATTTAGGAAGAGCATGAATTCAGTGTAACAGAAGTGGGCGTGATCTTAATGCCAAATATGGAACAGGCAATGACTGAGAGGAGAGCAGTGACCAGTAGATCAGCGCTGTCAAGATTTAAATCATAACATTGAAATGTGAGTACTGGACCGCGTTACGCGCACACGAATGAAATCTCCGAAGAATAGCAAATGAATTTTCTATAGAACATAAAATTCTATAGATTCTATACGCGAAAGAGTAGCTATTAATCGAGATAGAAAGAGAACATTAAGGAATGCCAGGATCTACAGAGGTACAAAAGTCAGCAGTAATCAACAACTTTCCACTGACCCAATAAAAAAGGTGACAAAGTGTCGAGGTTTGATATAGGAAAGTTTCTTGAAGACGAACAGCGAGAGGCCTTTGCAAGTGAATGTTGAAACAGATCTGGAGTGCTGGAGTTCTGGAGGCCATATATATCTGAAGAGAAGCAGACAATCAATGAGAGATGATTAAGCTTCAAGACTGTATATCAGCCTGCTGGAAAAGAACATCTGGAAGACGGGTATCGGATGAGGCTTGGGATACAATGCAAAATTAACAAAAGGAAAAATGCATATGTAGACAAAGAGTGAAATTAACAAAAGAACAGGAAGAGAAATGACTAAGTCATGTAATCAAGGAGTGTCCCTGATGATACGGTAGCCAACAGAATTTTTCATGAGATATCCAACCGTGAAAAGAAAAAGAATAAAACGCCTATCAAAGGAGAAATGGTCAATAACATCTGAGGAAGAGAGTTGATGAAGATCTGACCGTGCTTGTGAATGAGTTCCTAGTTAGTTTTCTGTAAAAGAAAACTACTGTGACGGCTTTATCTGTCCGTCCGCACTTTTTCTGTCCGCCCTCAGATCTTAAAAACTACTGAGGCTAGAGGGCTGCAAATTGGTATGTTGATCATCCACCCTCCAGTAGTTTTGATTTTATTTAAGGTTAAATTTAGCCATAATCGTACTTCTGGCACCGCTATAGGTACCAACACAGGCCCCAACCGGACCGCGGCTGAGTTTCATGGGCCGCTGCTAAGCGTTTCATGGGCCGTGGCTGAAAGTTTCATACAGCATTATATGCTGTACAGAAAACTCGACTGCGCCCAAGTGGCGCATTTTTTTACTTGTTTCTGAAGTGGAAACAATACTAAAAAAACTTTGGATGGAAAATACTACTATTACGATGGAATCACTGGAGAGATTTTAGCTGAAACTGAAATGCTACCTTATATGGTTACTATAAAATTTTGCAGAATATGGAATGAGGTAACAAGGCTAATGATTGTGAGTATGTATGGCCATAGCTAGGATGCCAAAGAAAGGTGACCTGACTGAATGTAGTAACTACAGAGGCACTGCTCTTAATTTAGCAGTAATGGAAATGTTCATTATGCTTCTTTTCAACAGGCTGGAGGAAGAAATTGATCAAATGCTTTGAGATGAACGAGTTGGTTTATGAAATGGCAAGAGTTGCACAGATGAAATATTCATGTTAGGAAGGGAATGGAATACGTGTTTTAGCATAAAGCCAAGCACTGGGAGATATACTGTGCAGCGTCTTATAGAGTTTAAAAATCTCCTGATGACTTTTCTCAGTTGGGAGAAAGCATTTGACAATTCCCAGATCGATATCATGAAAGTCTTGTGTCATTATGGCATTCCCGTTAATGAGAAGTTTAAAAATTTATCCATGAATATGGTAGATGCAAAGTTAGTGTCATTTCACTTTTTCTGTCCCCCCTGTCTGGAAGATTGCATAGTGAAAAAAGTGGTTAAAGATGGAAGATGTTCAGAATGAGTAATGGCAGAACCTAGACACTTAGAATATGCAGGTGATGCCGTTTTAATCAGCAAAAATCAGCTACAGTCTGTATTACTACACAGGCAGGAACTCTGGTATGAAAATTAAACTACATATAAAAGATTTTCCAAATTTCAGATTAAACCTTTAAGAAGAACATTTCGAGCCAGATGACAGGACAGAGTTAGAAATGATACCATAAGGAAAATTTACAAAGGTTCCGTGTGTGGATGAGATAGCGATGAGACTGAGATGTCCTGGACATATCCTTCGGATTAAAGTACATGCCAAGTGTTGGTTGTGTTACCGTGAGCAACAAACGAAACTGGGCGAGACCCCTAAGACAGGAGGCAGGAGATGATTGGGATCTGTGGAAGATCAAGCACAGAATTTCACGTACGCTCTTTGCGTCACCCTGCGTTGGAAGCGATGGCGTGATGATTCAATATATATACAAATATTATAATGTATGTATATATACTGTATATATATAGGCCTATGTATATATATGTATGTATGTATATGTACATATAAATATATGTATACATATATATATATATATATATATATATATATATATATATATATATATATATATATATATATATATACTGTACATATGCACATAATATGAAACGTCAGAAAAGACGAAGTTCATTAAAAGGGAGTTCATCATTGACTCCTCAGTTGCATTTGAAGTTTCAGTACGATGACACCAGTTTTTTAAAAGTAAATTCTCCTACGACGCTGACTGGAAGGACCACGCAAAGGGTAAGGTGAGGAAAGGGCTTCGATACCACCTTTCCAACAACGCTGGCAAGTGCCCGCATACATTAAAAATGTACGTGGGATATTTCAACGACACTTGCGCAGAAGAGCAAAATAATAATAACTTTGAACGGTAAGGCAGTCACTTGATTCATTCATCGTCGCACCAACCGTCGTGAATGAAACAACACCCTCAAGCGACTACTTTCTTGAACAAGCAGTCCGCCCATGAGAGGTATATGGCGTCCTGACCTGAATGAAACCTAATCACGAGGCACTCATGTTCTACAACACAATGAATGTGGGACGAATATCAGTGTTGGTGAGGGGAGGGACGTATAGGTAGGGGCAACAGCACTATATTCTCTCCAAGCACACTACATTACCCGGATGTGACCACCTATGGGAAAGTGACCGCCAAAACCTCCTCCCGCGGACAGAGTAGGACTGGGATGGGGGTGGCAGTGTGGCAGGTGGAGGGGGAGGGAGAGGGGGGAAGAGGTGGCCATGGCGCCCTTGGCTCCTCTCTTCCTTAAGGCAGCTCACCAAACACTGAAAAATCCGTTTCTTTTCGCCATTCAAGAATAAAATGCTGACGCCATCTGACAGTCTTTGTTCCTCTTGTGCAATGGTCACTTGGTGTGTGACTTATCGAAGAGATATCGGCCAAGCTAACAGAGATGTTGAAGGCGATACGTAGCTTTCTAAATAAGTGAAATTCAGAATCGAAGACGGATAGAAAGTTGTGGCGCAGAGCGCAGAGAAGGAGGTTGAGAGCGGGAGAGGAAAGGAGGTGGAGGAGGTGGAGCATCAACAGTTCGGGACGGTGGTGGTGGTGGTGGTGGAGGCAGAGTCATGATTACGGCGACCATAATGACTTGTGGGGATGATGGCTACGACCTATTCCCCGCTCCGAACTATACCGCATACACAACTCCTGTCTACAAACACTGTTCACAACAGAATCAACACGCCTCTGGTATGAAGAATGATCTTACTGAAATAAGACCCAAAAGCAATAGATCATCAAATACAACTACACACACACACACACACACACACACACACACACACACACACACACACACACATATATATATATATATATATATATATATATATATATATATATATATATATATACACACACACACACACCATGGGCAAGATGCAAAACAAAGAGAAAAAGCTACCTACCTTAAAATAAACAACTTCCAAGGCATCTTTCTGAATGATACGAAAATGAATCAAAGAGGCGATTCAGTTAATAGTCCTGTAAGTTTTTCAGTCCAATTAACCGACATAAAAAATAGCAAAGACTAGTAGGCTGGAACTGGGAGGTGCCTCTGTCCATATCTCGCTCTTAACGGCCACCCGCACTCCTCTTGTATGACTAAGGAGTGATTGCACGCGAGGATAGAACGGCATGGGCTCCATCCCTCAAGATCCACGGTACCTCAGTAGACCTAAAGCAAGCCTGATGGTCAATCGACTGTTAAGAGGTCATATCCGAGTGAAAAAGGAGAAAGGAAGCAGCTTAATGGACAAATAAATAAAAGCAGAAAAACCCAAGAGTACAAACAGTAATTACATATGAGAGCCTGGAGGTGGCAACCCTCACCCCGCCAAGGTGAACCCATTCACATCTCGTATTTACAATTGCCTTCAGTTGCGGAAGTAACCGCTGAAGGGAACCTCTGCCATGAAAATGACAAATACTCTGAATACTGTATGCCTATCGTTCTAAATCTATCGTGATTCCTTACGGTAATCTACAGTTAAACTTACATATTCCGACGGGTCTTGTTCCTCCACGTAGATCGTTACCACCATTAACCTTACAGAAACGTACAGTGATGAACAGTGAGACACTGACATCAACCAATAATAATAATAATAATAATAATAATAATAATAATAATAATAAATCAACGGCAGGAAGCAGATGAAAGAAGTTCTAACAATGGTTTGAAACCAAAAGAAAAAAATGCCCCCTTATACAAGCAAACGAAGCCATACTCGACACAGAGAGAGAGAGAGAGAGAGAGAGAGAGAGAGAGAGAGAGAGAGAGAGAGAGAGAGAGAGAGAGAGAGAGAGGCGGATCTTCCCCATGTTCGTATTGTGTGAATTGTTCCTTGTGGAAGACTTCCTTGTTTCCATAAGGTTGAATGAACGTCTCTCATCCAGCCAAGCAGAAACCACAGTTTGCGCTTCAATATTTGTCTGCATGTTCGTTGTAAGTGAGCCAGATACTTCCTGTCACAGGTATCTAAGCACTTGTGTTGTTCCTCTGGAAATATTGAAAAAAAAAAGACCAGTCTGTTGTTTGGATATAGTTCGTCTGTAAAGGATAGACTGATGAAGACGTGTTCGCTGTCTCATCTCTGACAGCCTAGGTGTTCAGTTTCAGTATCGGCTTTCATTTGACTGACTATTCTTGTTGCCATTTACTATGACGTACACTATGCTATTTACCAACAGTGTCTTTAGGGCAAGTTCCTTCTTTGATCATATAACTGCCTTAGTATTCTTCAAGCAAACTTCAAGATCTCTGTCTGAGAAGATGGATAACACATATGTTTTTTGGTTAGACACAAGAATTTGACCTTGGTGAATAAAGTAAACTAAATGTCACTTTTCAAATGTCAGGCAAATAACGGAAAATGGCAATTTCTTTAATAAACGCCACCCCCCCCCCATCGCTTTCTTTAGAACGTTCAATAACTTCCTTGCTAATTACAGGTGCAAAATAATGAGTTGTGCTAAAGGTGCATGTCAGCGTTTTGAAAGTACCGATTTTTACCTTGCCATGTTCACGCACTGGTCAAGCTCGAAGGAGATAAAGTTTTATGATATGGTACTCATTAGCATCTACTTAGACCTTCTTGGTAATTCTCCGTAAACATCCATGAGAAATCAGCCGCAGAACAAGGACTCGTTCCTGAACTCAAAAATTGCATCGGCGTGACTGTTCAAAAACTTCCAGAGAACTGTCACAAATCAAAACCTCCCGCGCCAGATATGAACGGCTGCCCAATCTCAAGGAAATGTGACGCGTCACGACGTCTAACTAAGAGAATGGAGTCAAGTGTTAAAAGCGAGCCAGGGAACTCATTAAGAGTGGTCAGGACCTCTCCACCCAATTCACGCGGGAGGGAAGAGAAATATCTTTTCGCAACAGAAGCGCCCTGCAAATGGCGTGCTCATGAAAGACACTGTCATTGCTTATCGAGAATTCCGGGAATCCGCCGACACATAAAATTCCCATACTCAAACCTAACAAACATGCCTCTGATGAAAAAAAAAAAAAAGACATGTTTATACGTAGTGCAATTTACCAAGGATTCTCAAGCAATTTCAGCACCAAAGAAGCACAAGACAATCGGCATCCTCATGCACCAGCCGACGACCAAACCAAAAAGAATCCCCCAAAATATCGTACCTGCCGTGCTACCACAAAGATCACTTTACTCGAACTATCAGAATCAATCAAGTAAGCTATAACCACATGCAAAATAACACTGTTGTGCGAGTACCCGGAACTGGTCCTGGCGACGAGGAGAAAGAACGGGACTCGAAACCCAGACTTGGTTGTGGTCGTATTCCACCTGGGGAAAGGATGGGGGTTACTTTGCGGTTCAGCAAAAGTGGGTTGCATTTTTTCTTCTTTTTGCCACTCTGTAACGTCGCTCGACTGCTGGCCGATAAATTTAAAAGCTTCTTCGGGATCACAGTTTACTGTTTTTTTTTTTTTCATTTAAATCTTCTTTTTACTGTTTTGTGTCTCATTTATATTTTCACTTCATACTAAAACGATTGAATTTTTTGGAATAGACGTAACATGTGAAGGCTAAGTAAAGGGAGTAATTTGACGTGAAAATCGCAAAATCCTTGAGAGGAAAACCATAAGATAAAAGTGTGATATACACGCTAACATCACACCATAAAAAATACAAAACGGAAGATTGGTAAATAAATCATGGGATCCCGAATGTTTCCTTCTCTAAGGCGACGGGAAGACGAAATTCTTTGAAGAACTATCATAAACCATTCAATGTAGGATATACGTACATATATACTTATATATATATATTATATTATATACATACATATACATATATATATATATACATATACATATACTGGTCACTTTTTACCAGATACGTATATAATTGTAATAGCCACAATGCTCTCTCAACCTGCCGACTTCGCCATACTTTTTGGATAAGCTTGTTACTACAAAGCCTTAGACCCATGTGCAAGAAATATGGAGTAAATTCTGATGTCCGGTAGCAGGACTCCAACCCACAACGAGTATCAGCGCGTGGTCACGTTATATATATATATATATATATATATATATATATATATATATATATATATATATATATATATATATATATATATATATATATATATGTGTGTGTGTGTGTGTGTGTGTGTGTGTGTGTGTGTGTGTGTGTGTACTTTGTTGGCATCAGACGTGCGAATGCAAAGGGTGAGTGTCGGTTGGAGCAAGGGTATTAACGAGATGATAATGAGTCTTCTGTACAGGTGTCTGCGCAACTGCTAAAGTGTTGTAAGTGTAGTATTCTAAGTGTAGTACTATTCACGGAGGTTCGTTCATCTCTGATTCAGCACTTGAACGGCACCAAAAGGATAAGTGTGGTAATGATTACCGTTTTCTTTTTTCTACAGGAACCACCTGTTAGCGGACACGGCTCACTAAGTAATATACATGTTGAGCATACTGAGAGTTAATGTTTGGAACTGTCCACCAGCCCTCATGAATATGTCTCAATAAACGAAACAGTCAAGGTAATATACGAGAGGGTCGAAATAGGGTACCCTCGTTCTGGATAATTATATATGGGGCAGTGGTGAGAGAGGTTGTCACCAGGGTAGATCATGACTTTTCTAAAACTGGAGTTCTCTATCCGTAAACTAAAGTTCCTTCACACACAACAATAACTGATATATATATTATATATATATATATATATATATATATATATATATATATATATATATATATATATATGCATGAGTGTATGTATGCATGTATACACATAGACAGAGAAAGAGAAATGGAGGAAAATATCTCCATTTTATTTGTTCATTAGGACTCCTTGTCTGGTGCTAAATTACAGAGGTACAGAAAACGGTTTAGTCTATTTCCACGTATCTTCCTTTCAACAAAGCACGACAGATAGACGCACATATATAAATATATACAGTATATATATTTATATATATATATACACTTTATATATTCATATACACAACGTGTGGAAAGGCAGCGCCCTAATAAAGTATGAGAGAGAACCACTAACTCCCCGACGGATGCTTATCAACGCCGCATACATACAGACTGAATAAACAAATAATGGTTATTTTGGACGACGATCACGGAATTAAGGGAATTCAAGGTCGCTGTGTGTGTGTGTGTGTGTGGTTTTAGGATGCCACGTCAGACCGTGCATGGGGCACCACCTGCACGACGAGGTTTCAGAGAAGAAGGATATGATACTATAAACGTATAGTGTTGGTTTTCTGTGAACGCGTATCTGAAAGCTAGACGGGGAGTTGAAGGGTAATGTGGTACTTTGTTATCATTCATCGATATCCTGATACTGGAGATAGCTAATTGAGCGCAGTGTTGAAGGAGCCTCCACGGACAGTGTACTTTTGCGTCCTCTGTAGAGATTAATACTTCAGCATTCACTTGCAGGTCTTACAAAAATAACCACCTGGCAATTGAAAAACTTAAAACTAGGGCTTTTACTGTTCCATTAGGCTGGCTGCCAACCAACTGAAAGGTTGCATAGTACATGAATCAAATATGGATCGGACCTTACGCGACGCCACACATACATACTTGAACAATGAATATCCTCATCATAATTCCTCACTGAACATATATAAGTAGTGATCATATTCCAAATATGCACCTGAAAAGAAACAAACGAAACTTTGGGGACACCAACTTCAATCCTACTCATTCCGAAATTAATCAAAGTCGCGAAAAGGAGTTGCCTGCCAGGGTACATAATGATACAGAAATATAGGTTACATAATACATGTGAGGATTGCTCTGTACAGAAATCTTAACAGTAACCCTTTTTTTCCTGCTGGTCTTTATTTTGGTCAAGGTTAAATTCTTCTGAATCTAAAACCTGATGTTTACGTTCTGAAAACCTGGAACCTTTAAAGCACTAGGTTTTGTCTTACCATAACACAGCAAGTAAGGTTGACTAACCTTTAACGGTTCTATACCTGTACGGTACAGGGTTGCGCTCTATTTCTTCATTTCTGGAAAGATATGGCGTGCTCAGCACCCACATATAAATGGGTCCTGGGCGTGCTATAAACTTTCCTCCTGAAACTCCACGTCGCTCTCAAAACATTCTATGTCGTAAACTTGTCAGTCATATTTCATATAATATGCGTCATCTTACAGAGAGCTGCCGTTCGTCTCCTTTCCTTTCACTGATATTCTTCTTTGGTTTCCATTAATCTCACAATAATGTGTTCATGCCAATCTGGACAACACATTCTAATTTCAGCAAAATTTAATTTCAATTTAACAGCTAGGATTTCCTAAAAAATTGCAGCTACTCCACATCCTATCTATATAGTCTCAGAATACGTAAAATTCGAGTGCCTGTCATTTATCCCCAGGATTACGACTTGCACAACGAAATTCGCAAAGAACTTAGTCATGTTTTGAATTTATTCGCGAATTTCTTTTCTTCAAAACCAATTTAACGAGAGCAAAACAACAAATATAAATGAATAAATAAATCTTGAACTTATACTTTTCCGGAAGATTCACAGAACAATGATCGATGAGGAACAAAAAGATCGGCTGAATAAACACGGGACGGGTATTGTCGAGTGCAATATAAGTTTCCTCTTTGATTATCGAGATTTTCTATTCTAGAGCTATTCTAGACGCACGAAGGATTACCGTGCAAGTCACAGAAACAAGGTATGCCCTTGACACATACCAGGAACTCTTATACTAAAATAAGATAAGAACTTACCAGGTTTTGACTCACTGGTCCAAGGGCAAATACGATTCTTGCTGGACAAACCAAGATTTTTAAATACCTACAGGCTGGCTGGGAGCTATAGACGATTCTGTTGCCCTAAATATTAAATGTATGTACATGTCAATTATGCGAACATTTATGAAAATATCAATTTAGTGACCTTCGAAACTCTGAAATAAAATAATTTGCAAGGGAACTATTAGAGTGCATAGGACAAAGTTACAAATCAAATCTGAAAAGAGAATTGAGTTGGCTGCTTGGTTTTGCTTCAGATAATTCTTCAGACCTTGGGTTTCAAAAGTAGCCCTGATTCTCTATTAGCCGATGAGCAATTTTGGCATTCTATATTTAGCAACATACATAGATATTAATCTGTGTGTGTGTGTGTGTGTGTGTGTGTGTGTGTGTGTGTGTGTGTGTGTGTGTGTGAGATGGTGCAGTGAAGAGGAGAATGGAACTCGGTTCACTTTCTCAAACACATTCCGGGAGCAAGAAGCCGGATTGAAACCCATAGAAAGTTTTTTCTCTCCCCTCTCTCTCTCTCTCTCTACACATTCTGTAACGACTATTTACTATTTCGACAGCGAATAGTAGGGAACGGGGAAGGCAGAAGGAAGGATGAAGAGGGAATCAGACCTGGAATGAATAGGACAACAAACGTCCAATAATGTTTACCAAGTCTAATGACACTGCTGCCTTCAAAAGAAAATCCTCAAGAAGTCTTGGAGGAGGAGGAGGAGGAGGAGGAGGAGGAGGAGGAGGAGGAGGAGGAGGAGGAGGAGGAGGAGGAGTGACTATTTTTAGACTCGACGCGTGCTATGAGGGTCAAACGAGGGGTCAGATCTCCAAACAGGGATCTTCTGAAAAGGATTCGGTGTTGTTACAGAGACTCGGTCCTTGAGGGATCGCACTGAATGACCCTTTTCAACCGATCGTTATAGTGCCTTATCTACTTGACGTCTGATGACGCTCTGGTATGTAAGACAACCGCAGGCCATGCAATGAACTGGACCTACCTATCGGGTGGTGAAAAACGGATGATGCCGCGATTAAACCAAATCTTTAATATCTATACGTGCTTACCCCATACAACTGGGAAAAAAGCGCGTTAAAAGAAGAAGAAGAAGAAGACTTCACCTATTTCATTTAAGGGGTCTAAGAAAGCCTTTACAACTTCTATCGAGAAACTGCAATCATTGTTCGATGTATCTTTTACCCAGGAGGCTGTGTCAGGAAAATGAGAAAAAAAATTTCATTCTCCTCACCTGACATTTAAGCAAATGTATCTAACATGAAGTCAACGCGAGTAATCCAATACGTACCAATTACGTATAAAATCTAAAATCCGCGTAAAGGAAAGAAAAGAACCGGTTAAAATATACGAAAGTCGGTAGGGACAAGAATTAAACAAATAAATATTTTTGCATAAACAGACATACATATATATCCACAAATATCAACTATTGCTAATACTGTTATCATTATTCAGAAGATGAACCTTATTCATACGGAACAAGCACACGGGAACCATTGACTTGAAATTGAAGCTTCCAAAGAATACGGTGTTCATTCGAAAGAAGTAACAGAAAGTAAAGGAGAATACAGAGAGAGGAGATCAGTTATTAGAAAAACAGATAAATCAACAAATTAGTAAATAAATAAAATGTAAGTAAACTATTGAAATGCAAGGAGAATTGTATTAAGGTAGTAATGCATCGCATCTTCGCCTGCACTTCTGAAGTTCCAATTGCATGACTGACTCTTGTTACAATCCTCATTTCTTGAGAGCATCAGAGTTCCAGCAGCTAAGTTCATTTGAAGTTAATTGTCAGCGATCTGGATAATCAGATTTTCTTTCGACAATTCCCTGACAAAATAGATAGTCAACTTTCCTAAGGCGTGAGGAAGTTCCGAATCTACATTAGCTGCTCTCGGCAGGAAAACGGGATCAGGAATCAACTGTGAATGAGGAAAGATCTCAGATAAGATACAATTTATGAAGAACTGACAAACAAGAGTGGCTTTACGGAGAACTAAGATAACAGTCACGGCTATGTTTACCCATTAACTTACGAATAGGGAGTGAACATTTTCACAGCAAAATTTCCCGTTCATACACTTACACAGGTACGTGTGAGTGCATACGGGCGCGCTTTCACATACACGCAAGACGCGACATTAAGTAAACGTATCTAGTAAGAAACATCGTAACATTCAATTAAGGAGCCACAACTCACTCTTTAAAAAAGTAGACCTACAACGGAACAGAAGAAAGCAACTTCACATAAAAACAACAACGCTAATGAGAACAAAATATCTTCGCCAAGAAGTCAGTCGCAACAGTATCCCGTAGCGGATGACCTCGAAAATAAACCGGATTTACGTAAACCAGGATACAAAAATATCAACGGAAGACGAGAAAGAAGGACTGAGGGAGAGACACAGGACCCTTATAGAAACCATTCATCACAATACGTTTGAACTTAAAAGGAGAATCGCTCCTCAGACAGGTAGACAGATGTACAAAGCCAACGAGACAATATTGAGATTTAACCAGCTGGAATAATTATGAGACTATTCAGGATTCAGCCTAAAGAAGAAAGCTGCCACAGATCCGGCTTTCTACAGTCTCGGTCTCCCCCAACCCCGCCGACGGCACCCAGTCCCCGAAATCTCCGCCCTGGTCGTAGTAGCGTGGCGGCACTCATACAATTTTCACTCGCGAAATCCAATCCATCCTTGGGTTCCACGAACAATTTTCACACCCATCATTCGTTAAGCAAAGGGAATAAAGGACGGTTATCTTGCCTTAAGGGGCCGGACAGAGATAGCGACTGGAATTTACCAGGACCACAGAAAACACCAAATATCAAGTTATTGGACTAGAAATATGGCGGAGTGAAGCACTGTCCTTGATAACACGGGGGTAATGTGCTTACACGCCCGTAAATACATAAAACCTTCGATTCCATAAAATTACTTATTCACACTGAGTCGCATATTTTGGTTGTGGGTATCTAATGTACCACTTGAAAAGCATTCAGGGTCAAAAACTGAGAAAAGTCTATATCCTCGTTCAAGACACCTCGCCTAATGTTTATTAAAGGAAGGGAGTTACTTTCCATTAATAAACATAACGCAAAGAATGAATAGCGTACTGATATGGTCAGACAAACATATATATATATATATATATATATATATATATATATATATATATATATATATATATATATATATATATATATATATATATGTATATATATATATATATATATATATAATATATATATAATATATATATATGTATATATATGAATGTATATATATATATATATATATATATATATATATATATATATATATATATATATATATATATATATATATATATACTCTGTATATATGTCACAGCCAGGCTGTAAAGGGAGAATGGTTTGGACTCCTTGGTTATTAATGACTGTTCTTATCTTATTGAGATATTCTTTTTACTTATTCACAACCGTATATAATCATCATCACTAATAATATCAGCTAGATTATCGTCATCACTCTGCTAATAGTACAAATAAATCTTAGCCATATGCCTTTCCCATGCTGTTTTTCAGGTTTTACTAGCCACCTCACAATACACACACACACACACACACACACACACACACACACGCTCAGATTGTAAACAGTTCCAGCAAGAGTTCTGACAAAACTTTTGTTTTATATATGTTTTTGGATTAATTCAACCTTGACTCCCTAAAATGATCATGGACACCATATGTTATGCACGATAAACTTTTGAGCACCGATTCTTAATGAACCATATACAGCGCGCGCAAAAAAAAAAAAAAAAAAAAAAAAAAAAAAATTCTCCAACTACCTTCAATGATGCCACGGCCTTAGGGTAACTTCAAGATTGTTATTGACAAACCCAAAGTTAATCAAATTGACTTCGAACAAAACAGAACAAAGATTTTCCTTAGATAATTAAACAAGAAATACAATCATTAATGTGAACAAATACATAACCAACATCCGGCGTTGAAACATTCCTTACGTGTAGTTAAATATGGCACGATAAAAAATGTATAACTGTAAGTATAAATATACCTCGTGAGTCACAGACACACTTTAAAGAGAAATACCTAAATATATTTCCGACATGTTAGTCTTACCTGGTATTCTCTCTCCGATTATCTACACGCACACACATATACATGCATACGTATGTATGTATGTATGTATGTATTATGTATATATATATGTATGTATATATATACATACATTCCCATACACACACATATGTGTCTGTGTAAATATAAATATATAAACTAAACTCTGACGTGGCCAAATTATGATCCAAGGCGCAGTCCGTAAGATTCGGTGTTGATCCAAATCCCATCCCGCTAGACCCCCCAAAATCTACGAACCGGTCCTTGCCTAAAGAACAACCTTCCTAGGAGGATTTTACGAATCCCTCCGTAAGTTTTAACGACGTCAACCGAATTGACGGACAGGTAATCAACCCGC
This sequence comes from Macrobrachium rosenbergii, assembly GCF_040412425.1. Lineage (NCBI taxonomy): Eukaryota > Metazoa > Arthropoda > Malacostraca > Decapoda > Palaemonidae > Macrobrachium > Macrobrachium rosenbergii. The sequence goes on along the minus strand of NC_089799.1, from coordinate 38,712,738 downwards.
GAGAAAAACAACTTCTTCGTGGGAAAAAATGGCCTTGAGCCTTAAAACATGCCAAAAATTATCTTTGCTTCGTCAGCGCGATGAATTTAACCTTAATCGAACCGTCATATTTTATGCATTTTCTTTCGCTTCCTTCTTTTCTTTTCTTTAAGCACAGCAACAGGCGAAGAGTGGTCATGCAAATCCTTTCAAGATGAGCAGAATCACGTCGCAGTTGCAGACAAAGGAATCCACACAACAAGCGGATGTAGCAGAGAGAGAGAGAGAGAGAGAGAGAGAGAGAGAGAGAGAGAGAGAGAGAGAATGTGGAAGGGAGGCCGAGGAGATTTTATCTGCAAATGTGAGAATAATATGACATTTTCCTACAAAAAAAAAAATTTACACGTCATTTGTGTTTAAAACACTGCGGATTACTCGTCTACGTTTACAGGCAGACATTTCTTGAAATCAAAGAAAATTAAATTAAAATGCTACTTTATTTACACTGCCCAGGGCATTATTTACATTGCTTAAGCCACCAACACGCATTATTACATGATGAAAATTTTTATCTATGAATATAAACAAACACACGCACGCGCGCTAAGGCTATTACTCAGCTTTCTAACAATGCATTTGACGGAGACTAGGGAACGCGTAATTTGACTTTCGGGTCCATTTTTAATGGGGATATGCGCAGATGAATGTCATGACGTTAATTCGCTTGGAAGACAAGCAGTGCTGTCACCCAATCCCACAGAAGTTGGCCATACGTTATTAGCAGCCCGAGGGCAACGTCATGAAAGAGATATTTTCGTTCACACTTTTCTTAGTCACAAGATGATAACCGCGCTCGCCCTTAGTTTCAAACTCGAACGCAGACAACTGGCACCAGCCACTGCTAAATATCGTCTGTTCTCTTGTGGAATTATAACTAAGCTGAATGTCCCAACGGCGAGCGAGTTCAACACTGACATCAGCGGCCAACGTGTCATAAAAAGTCAGTAAGTTAAATTAGTCTGTCGCGGTATTTACTATAACCTATAGGGCCAAGTTTTCCACAACTGAGCAGTGACACTTCTTCATGACAAGAAACACAGCCGTATCTAGGATTAATGGAAGGCGCTTCATCATATCCAGGGAAATTACCATAAATGCACAATGACGTTGCCAATCCTTATTAATAGAATGGCCAACTACTACTCTATCTGCTAATAAACAAGAACAGCAAACCCTTAAATTGATTCTATATTACCAGGAATGTATGTGCTCTCTAAAGAAGAAAATATTCAGATATATATATATATATATATATATATATATATATATATATATATATATATATATATTAAATATAAAAATGCAAAGATGACTATAATTTGCAATGCAACAAGGAATCCATTTCATTCAAATGATACTTCACGTCCAAATTATAAACTACAATTTCGACGTCCATCCACATTCTACTTTACCCACTGAACCCACCCAAGGTATCCATTTACGGTTAATTACCCAGCAAAAGACCCTCATTACAATTCGCAACTCATCAACCCTTGTCAAACCAAGGAACACCCGACAGGAAGCGGCCGTTAACACAACAAATCCTCATTAGTGAAGAACACCCGCGCGGTGAAGATGCATTATATGCTGTCACTGAAATTCAATGGCCACGCTAACTGCATATACTCTGTCAAGCGAACAGTTAAACAGCAATCTCACGGTGGTTGCAGGTTCTCTCAACAAACTTACGCGCCACATTAGATAGAAGGCGTTCTGAAGTTATGCGCCTAACAAACTATCATAATCTAGGACAGACAGCAAAAGTATATGCATATATACATATACAGTGTGTGTGTGTGTATATATATATATTTCCGAAGGTCGGCATACTATATAGAGGACAAGATTGAGCGACGGCTTATATAAAATGTAAATGTGGAATATATAATCGGTAGACTACCGTTGCTTCAAAGGGAAAACTAAATAAAGACTGCGTTTTATATACTTAGAAAAATTTATTCACCAAGCTCCTTCCACCCAAAATGGTGCCGGGGCCAGAAGTCTTTTGGCATGAGGGTGCATACTCCAGGAACTTAACCTTGGCTACGACCCCCATAGCCAGTTAACTGCCAGGTGCATAACTTAATGCTTACGTCAAAGCGGCGAAACTGGTTTCCAATGGATCATGTCTCTCTGCCTGTCCTTGACCAAGGCTGCTATCAAGAATACCATGAAGTACACATACATACATGCAAATATATATACACACACATATACTGTACATACATACATACATGCATACAACACACACACGTATATATATATATATATATATATATATATATATATATATATATATATATATATATATATATATATATATATGGAGAAAGAAAAAATACAACTAGGAGCAACAATTACAGGTACATCCAGATTCGAACAATATTACATCTGGGATCGAAAGTGAAAAGAAATATTTACCCAAACAATCACACCAACGGGGCGTCGTCTATGATTGTGAAATAGCGTTCGGCGTGAGACAACAATCCACTCTCTAATGACGAAGTGGTGTCCTCCTCCTGAAAGTCCTGATTTGCTTTCGCAGCGTTTGTTAATTCTTCCCCCGTCCCCTACACGTCAGAGCAATCACAACGCAAAATAAAATCACACGGCCATAACTTCCTGGAGCCACGTTTGCCGTGTGTCCTTAATAGCATAGTACAACACAGAAGTGTTCCAGGCCCCAGCGTGAAATACCGCTTTGTCCATTGAATACAACTTATGATACTGTGATATTATGACGCAGTATAATATTCTGATGTCAATGACATACTCCCAGGAAGGAACTTCATTCTGTAGAAGTGTATAACCGTCAGCAGGTGTGGCAAAACGGTAAGTTTTCTTATATCTGGAAGATTATCATCAAATACAAAAAAGTAAGGATACAAGATGAACAGATAAAAAATGCTCGCGTCCCATTCAAAATCGTACATAACCTAGAAGGGAGGTCCTCTGCCAACGACAAACCACGTGACAGATGACCAAGTACATTACGCACAATACAAAGGGCCACGGGAATGCTGCTGTAACATTCAGTCATAATATAAATTAACACAAGGCCATTTTACAACCTGATATTTCCATTTTTTTGATAACAAGAAATAAAAACACCGCGAAATTCATGAACCCTGATAACAGCATCGCTACCCCCGCCCTCGCTAGTCACCATTAACCACTGTAACTATTCACTTAAAATTACAATGAAGATAGCGTCAAGTGTGAGCTACAATCGCTGACATCGATGATAGTTACAAAATTTTGGTGTTCCTCATGGTGGTGTTTTTTGCCCACTATAATTTATATTTTATCCGCATGGCATTTGGATTGGCTTTGAAAATTTGCTTATTACATATGCAGATGATGCTACTCTATTTGTATCGATCACAGCTCCTCAGAATAGACACGTGGTTTCCATATCTCTCAACAGGTGTTTAGCTGAACTTAATGCATGTGAAAAGCTTATTGGTCACAAGGATTTTATGAATTACCGTACACAGTAAATGTTTGATTAATAGGTGTGGCTAAAGGCATTCTGAAGAACCTTGAGAGGATGATTAGCTGTTGACTGGCACGTTTCCTAATTAGTAAAACTGTATACATCAGGTATTCTCAAGACGTGAGGGCTTCCCTGCCTCGCAACAAGACTTTGTTGCACTGGATAATCCTGATGGGTTCTGGAGCTTGGTCTTCAAGACCTAAATTTCATAATCAATCAATCAACAAGACTTTGTGAGTGCGTTCGCAAGAAATGTCCAGGTCAGTAGGAGCGTTTCTTTTGGGCGGAGTCCCAGGGTGTGAAGGGATTAGTTATCACACAAATGATCATTCGAAGGCCAACACTGAAGATTATTAAAAGTCTTCGCTGAAGACTTTGTGGTTCGAGATCTGTCGATTAAGACTATGAACATTGCTGTTTGGAGGTAGGAACCCTATTTGATTTCCCAAACTGTAGATTGTTTCTTTCATTTAACATATGTCTCACTTGTGTCAAGCATTTATTACATTGTGTGTACTTTATAAGTAACATGGGAGGAATTCCCACATTTTTATTTTTATGCATTTGTTTAACAAGGGTTTTATTTGACTTCTTCAGATGTTTTGCTGAGGAAGAGGTGAAAATGTACTTATTGGGAATATACTGGACTGACTTATTTTGACCTATTGTGGGATAACGATGTAGAGAATAATTAGTTAAATATGATGGACTTTAATATGTCTGATCGGTTGGTGAACATTATAATTCCATTTTACTTCACCTCTTGTTTCTTGCAATCCAGTTATGTCAGATTTTTGTGAAATAAATTAAGAGAGAGAGAGAATGCGGGTGTGTATTACCAATAGCCTTTTTGATGCGGTCGCTATCAACCTACCAATAGATGGGACTTCTCGACTTTGTGGAAAAAGGTAAGCAAGGAAATTTCCTCTTGACTGTGTAACACATGTTGCAAATTACGGAGATGAAGCTGAACCCTAAAAAAACTTAGGAGTATAATTGTTAGTACGACCAGGACATTTGATAACAACCAAAATCTCTTACTGGACACTTTCATTAACTATCTGCAACTCACTCCGAATTCCAAGTATCATTCTTGGCTGCATACGCACTCCCACTTATCTCTTCTTCAGTTTCACAAATAATCGGTATTGAGAGAAAGTCTTTCCAGAATAATTTCTCTATCCGGATGTCACTATTAATCTCAGACACTGGCCTTTTCAAATCGCCTACTGTTTATCTAATAATTCTTGGTATCCTTTGAATTCATATCTACCCAGACTAGAACATCAACCAAGTAGTACTTTATTAATTTATGCAGTTAACCCTGACATTCTTGCTTTTTTTCTGCGAGGCTCAATACCAGTTTTTTCTCATAGTTTTTTTTTTTTTTTACCAGCTGTGACCAAATGCAATGATCATTCTACTCGTGCCGCTCATGAGTCTCATTTCAGATAAAAATCTCTTCTTGTTTCCCGCTGCTTAATCAAACTTAATACTCTGCAGGGAAATTACTTAACTATAACCTAAATACAAATACCAGTAGTTATATCAATCACTAGTTCTTCATTGGAGGGGTGGGCAGAGCTCTTGGCTAGCACGCTGCTGGCCCAGCGTTCGAGTCTCCGACCGGCCAATGAAGAATTAGAGGAATTTACTTCTGGTGACAGAAATTCATTTCTCGTCATAATATGGTTCGGATTCCACAATAAGCTGTAGGTCCCGTTGCTAGGTAACCAGTTGGTTCTTAGCCACGTAAAATAAACCTAATCCTTCGGGTCAGCCGTAGGAGAGCTATTAATCAGCTCAGTGGTCTGGTTAAACTAAGATATACTTAACTTTTATTTACATCTATCACTTGTTAATCAGCTCAGCGGTCTGGTTAAACTAAGATATACTTAACTTTTATTTATATCTATCATTTCATACAGATAATATAAAGTGAAACAAACGGTTATTGAAAAGAGAAAATACAATTAACAGCCACATGCCCAGGGTATAGAACGCTGAAGTGGGCCAACAAAGGCAACTGTCCGCAGGTTTGCGGTTTTGCACACTTGCGAGATGTCAGTCACTCTTTCTGAACAATTCAAGACTGAGACAAAAGTCAGCACACAATATAAAATCGACAAGATTCTGAAACATACAGATCGAATCGATACGAATGCGCCATACAATGACCTCGCATGCAAATTCAGTTATACCTAATCACATTTTGTTGTTTGACCTCCTACAGAGTACGGGTTGCACTCACAGAGAGAGAGAGAGAGAGAGAGAGAGAGAACAGATTATCACTACCAGTGAATTCAATATGGCGAAATAAACAAACTGATAACAACAACAGTGGAAGTCCGATGACGCGCAACACGTAGCATTAAGAAAGTTCTTCATAGAATCGCACCCACATTCATACGTCACAGTAACAGAAGGAACCGGAGAAAAGACGCGCGTCGCTAATTCGCATTAAAGACAATGGTCTGGTGACGTCAAAAGTTACAAGTAGGGCCCTTACCCGTCCCTCTTCAGGACACATCGACCCAGGAAGCCCAAGGAGCTAAGGAGCGGGAAGGGTAGCTGCTGCTTCTTCTTCTTCTTCTTCTTCTTCTTCTTCTTCTTCCTTCCCTCTCAACCTGACTGTTATTCTTTTTCGTTTCCAACCAGCCAGTCCATTTTCTAAATGGAGAGAAGACCTTCCCTTATGCGTCGCACGGCATCACATTTGAATGTATGGGCGTCAACAAATGGACAAATCAGAGGAAAATAAGTCAAACAAGGAAAAGTTATGAATTTGTGCCAATTTTGAAAATCTAACCTTATTACGAGGTCATTGGTTAAAAAAAAAAAAAAATACGGTAAAAAAAATCGTCTGGAGAAACTCCCTACAAATGAACAAAAAATCCACCACTTCATTGTTTATAACAAGAGGATAACATACTACTGACTATCAAATAAAGACCGACAGAGTACCACGTAAACAAATGCAGAAACAAGCTGGGGAATTTACACAGATATTTGATACCTGACACCAAACTTGATTTCTGGAGGCACTGAGAGGGAAAGCACGAAAGATCTCGCTGGTCTCTTCACTCGTTCAAGGTGACTTGATACGTCAGAGAAGAGCCTCCAGATTTCAAGATCAACGAACCAACCAGTGGGTTACGACACTTCACGGAACGAAAGATTACAGCATTCGACTTGATTCTGTTTGTTCGACCCTCAGCTGAAGCGAGTTATACTAAAGCGTTTATTGCAGGCAGCTTTCCTACTTTCAAGGAGTGATGTCCGACTGAAAATTTCTAAAGTCCACGATATGTAATCTGGAATTATGGCCACCTACAGCTTGCAGCCTTGTAAATGTCTTTAGATTTCGGGGAACCATATCACTTTCATGTGTCAAATCATACATGCAATGAGGAAACGGAACAACAGTGAGGGAAATAAAAACATGATTTCGACAGATCTTATCACTTTAAATCGGAATTAAAATTGCAAAATAACTGTACAGTCCATCAATGCCTTCTGGGAAAAAACCTTAATGAACGCCCGGAAATTGATGAGGTCATTACATGATACTAAAGGTGGTGGAGAGCCCAAACGCTACTGCGCTCTTGACGAATGCGCTAAGCAGCAACGCTGAGTGATTTTCACGGTGTGAGAACTTGGCATCTACAGTACAACCTCTCCCTACTTACTACGGTTAACATACGTGACCCTATATACCGTGCAACTTGAGTTACTGCAACAAAAACAAACAACTAAGTGGCCTAGGCTTTCCCATATTCCGGGGAATCTCTCTCTCTCTCTCTCTCTCTCTCTCTCTCTCTCTCTCTCTCAAAATTAAATCGTAAAACTATCTGCAAGAGTCTTTCTTATTTTTGTGTACACACGCCAGTTGTGTATATTTCACTCTTTGGTTTCTAGTTAACAAACGAATAATAAAGTGAGAGGAAAACGTCATATTTAGAACTTTATGGTAGAAGGTTTGAGAATACTAAATCAGATTTAATTTATGGGGCGTGCGAGTACAAGAAATGAATCCCAGTAGTAAAATAAGGATTCACTGAACCGGCAGCAAAACATGAATAAAGATCAGATATAGACATGCTGCACTAGCCTAGTCATAAAAATATTCAAATACTGAAGACTACAAAACATTATTAAAGTTCACTTCATGAAAGATCAGAGGAAACTTTTTATTAATCTAAAGTAAACTTGTAACTACAATTTTAGACGACTCTTATTCTCAAATAATGTCGATTTTCGCTTGGGCTAACCGCCTGGTTTTTGGAATCTAACCATATCTGTGAGAGAGGGGTAGATTCCGACTGATTTCAAACTCACCACCATATGTAATTGTTAAAACAAACAGTGCCCTCCTAACTTCTCGAATTCTTCACACTTTTTGGATACGCTTGTCACTGCAAAGCCTGAAATCCAAATGCCAGAATAGGAAGCAATTCTGGCGTCCGTAGCAGGATTCGAACTCGCATCCGGAGTATCAGAATGAGGTCTCGGTATTTGGATCTCAGACTTTGTAGTGACAAGCGTATCCAAAAAGTGTGAAGAATTCGAGAAGTTAAGTTGCTGTGGTCAAGGTCTATAGACCTTGGCTGTGGTTACTACAACTGCATGCGTATCTGGTGAAAGTGACCAGTAGATTGTGCATCATCACAGGTGTATTTTTGTCGTCTTCGTAGCAGAACGCGTGAGGGCTTCCTCGCTGAACCGCTCCGTACGTCGGTTCGAATCCTGCTATGGAAGACGAAAGATTATTTGTTTATATTTCTTGCTTGGATATAAGCTTGTATTGAGAAGCCTATTAAAAAAACGGGTTAAGAAATAGAGACTTCGAAGAAGTCGTTGTGGCTATTAAAAGAACACACATAGAACTGGTAAAAGTTGCAATATATTCTTTTTATATTATCCGATTCTGTGTACACTTTCTCTTTGGAAACAAACATAAAAATATGATATAAAATTGAACAGGTATTCCAACAGGTTAAGCCAATAATTGACTGACTGATGGATAAGATTTATTACCAAATTGGCCACAGCAACTAAAATGGTACTCGTCGCTAAAAATACTCCCGTGGGCTAGAAATAAACCTATCTAAGACATTACAGGAACAATGACAAGCCCTGGGGATCCGACAATCTATTGCTCCCGTGCCGGAGAAATACCTCGGAGCTGTAGTTTACAGGAAAATAAAAATGGCCGAGAGCAAAAGGGAAATATGAACATCATTGATCTTCGGAACATATGCATTTCATTTTCGGTTATCACTAAAAAAACCCATTAGCTGAAATTTCAGCTTTAAAAATCATTTTCATATATTAACAGTAACAGCTGTTATCCATTCCCAAGGGTAGGCTACACAGTGGTTCAATGAACGCGGAACCGTTCCCCGTATTCGCCCGAGCGATGACTGTTAAACTAATTCTGCGTCCGACACGCTCGTTCCCATCACGCAATATCTCACAAAAACTATAACCACGATTTGTAACCGTTGAGAATGGAGCTACTTTAACGTGTAGAGTGAGGTCACGCTTGCTTCCAAGAGCGCCTTTCAGTTAACTTCCGTTACAGTTCCTTTGGCGAACACAGTACAGTGCGCAGCGGCAGGCCCACAAGAAAGCAAATAAATTGAAATGAAGGGAGGCACAGTAACCAGCTTAATTCGGAGTTTCGGTACGCTCTATGGTCTGCAGTCACCAGCGAGAGGGATTTCAAACTTTGTTGCGTCACGTAAATGCGCTCAAGCTCGCCAGAAGTACTTGACTAGGCTCCGTGGCTCTACTGTACAGTAGGGGGGACTGACACACCGCCTTGATCCAGGCATATCTGCTCCGTCGTTCTTCATCCGAGTAAAAGAACCAGGGGAATTCTCCAAGCCTTGTTCATCCAGGCAGGAAATGTTTGGTAATCCTGCATGCTACATATCCTACACCGTCTAGTTATAAATATTATTATCTGTGAAGGTCCTGCAGATAGGGACACTACATGAGGCAAAATGACGCACTAATGTTTCATAGTGAAGCTTATGTAGATTATAACTACAAAATATTCAAATTTTCAAAACTTTACTACAGAGATATGCACAAAGTAACTTTACTTCTAACTCCTCCATCACTATGATTCAACGATGGTTATGAAAAAGGATTGTGAACCTGAATATATGAAATAAGCCTTTATTACAATCTGCTGTTACTTGCCACACAAAATCATGGTCATTTTAATATCTTCCTACGGCAAAGTCCTCATTCGCAGAACGAAGTACACTGATTAGTTTTTCGGGAATTATTTAGCCTGCGAGAACAATCTTGTAAAAAAAGAAGAAAAAAAAAAAAATACTTGCGTGCTGACACACCAAGGAAACGTCACTCAATGACGCCTACACATGATGGTAGCACTTGTTCCTACAAAAGGACAAGAAACGACACAGGCTGCCGCTCGCCTCTCAGTGCAGGAGCACTGAAAGAGGCATCGGAGAGCAACGAGTGTTTATATTTAGCGACAAAGGGCACCATCATCACCGTACAAGGAGTATTCTACAAAGCGACGCCAAAGAAAGGGGTTGGAAATGTTTATGAAGACGGATCAGCGGTGGAGTTTCAAGCGACAATGCGAGGACAAAAGAAGGAATGTCCTTGCATCGCAAAAAAAGCTCAACTAAATAAATAAATACAAAAGGACGACCAACGAAAACAGACAGGACCAATACGGAATGATGAAACTATGTTACACGACGGAGCGCATACCTCCAACTTTAATTCCATTCTTCAATTTTATCGTCACTCACTGTTTATCTTGTTTATCTTGTAGGGGGACAAGGGAACTCAAGGAACTGAAAGCAAGAAATGACTACCTGGAGAATGCAAGCATAAACTTGCACTTTATGTGTATGTATATAGACACACATATATATATAAATAGAATAAATTACATATTGTATACATAACTTTTATATATATATATATATATATATATATATATATATATATATATATATATATATATATATATATATATATATATATATAAAGTATATATATTACACATAAATATATGTACAGCTCTATGTAAGTTATATATATATATATATATATATATATATATATATACACATATATATAAATATATATACTCAGAAATTCACTTGGTTTCTTGAGTAGTCCACGACTGTAGAATTAACAAAGGTAAAAAGAGTAGACAACAGATGACGACGCACTTTCTTGCCAATGTCACACCAGGAAAAGGTGAGGTAACTGAACATGAAAATAGCGTTCGTGACCCCATTCATTTTGAGTATGATTCAGTATCAATATAAAAAGTCAACAGCGAAGTGTTTGTTGTTAAGTAGGTAATACGCTTACTTCATCCACATCCTAAACAGGAACTTTCGACCTATATCTTATTGAGTTTTTTAAGAATTCCCACGTTCTATCCAGACATGGACAGCAGGTTTGACATTAGCATGGACAGGTAACTCATGAGTAAGAGTCAACTCCTCCACCCATGCCAACCCCAGTGAGGATATACTTTTTCCACCTGAACCGGTTATTGTTCGGAGGCCGTAACAAATCTCGAGTTGAAATGAGACAACTACCCTCAGACTTTCTGGGCTGAGGTAACTATTATTAAATTACAATTTCCTGGCTCTACGTTCTGCCTTGTGAGGCGTCTTGCTTGTTCTCTGGACGGATCGAAGAATTGTACACTGGGGTGTCATCACATCAATGAAAGGTTCCAATTTCCGTTCCATAAAATAAATAAATACCATTCGTCCACTCATGACACAAAGCTAGGGCAATGGTGGGAAAAATACACGAAAGCTCAACCAAATCCAGCGTCGAACGGTGAATCTGACCTTAAGTCTGGACTCCGCTCTACTGTACTGCACAATTTCTTTAATGATATCAAAGACCTGTGTCACACCAATTTCTCTTGCATTATATCCAACACAGAAACAGCAAATGTCGAATAACCCACAATTATATAGATAGAGGTCTACTTACAATGTAGTTTAGTGCATGCGTCGTTCTCAACTCACCTGAAAAGAGAGATACACAATTAACTGAATTGCAATATACGGTTAGGCGAGAGAGAGAGAGAGAGAGAGAGAGAGAGAGAGAGAGAGAGAGAGAGAGAGAGAGAGAGAGAGGGTAATGAGCCTTGGCTTGGAAGATTAAACTGATGTGTTTCAAAGTAACGAATGTTAGATTAAATTGTCAACTCGAGTTGCAATCTTCGGTCCAACACTCTTTTGAACAAGCGTTGAAACGAAGAAAAGCCAGCACTCCAGAGGGGTCGTTTTGCCCAGGATTAAGAAAGAAATGGGTTAGGTTTTGGTGCCCTGACGTAAAAACAAAAACAAAGGAAGGCCGACATTCTTCAATAAGTTCATTAGGAGGCCCTGGGACCGACATACAAGGATTACAAAACCTAAAAATCCAGAAAAATTCCGAGATATAAATAGCTGACAGGATATCCGCGTACATTTGACGTGGGTAAAATCTGACATTATGGGGAAATGCTAAAACTAATCATTTCCAGCAAGCGACTCACACTAAAGAACGCCTATCAGCACATCCGGCATGACGGAAATGATTACATTACTCTCGCCGAAGAGGAAATTTACAGAGCTGTCAATAATGATCGCTAGTGTTTGTTTCAATTAAGTAAACTCATTCTACCAATTTACTTTATAAAGTGTTGGCGCTTTCGATAAAGTTCCCTTTCCATAAAGTTTCTTTTCCCGCGTTCTTTGAAAATTAAATCATACAAAAATGATCAGAAAAATATGATAGAAATTTACAGATGAATACTCTGACTTCAAAATCTTTTAACACGAAGGCATTGTCAGCCTCGCCATTTCCTCTCTACAACAACCGTAGCCAAGGACCTTGGGACATCGTATCAAAAATGGGACACACTCCATCTACAACAAGATCTTTGTGTCGTCAATACTTGAGAGACTACACATCTTCTAAGGCATCAAACATGACTTCATAACATCTAAGTACCGGTGGCGTGCTAAATGAAAAGATTTTCAAACATATTAACAATTAACAGCGAGGATACGCACACCTCGATAAATGCTGCACATTCTAAATACGTATTTGACACTTAAACGAGTATACAGAACTAGGAAACTCGCATTAACAAAAAAATGTTTGTCTCTCAGCTATGTCATGCAAAGTGCCATTAACATAAACTCATAAATCAATTCAAAACAAGCTAACTTTTTGTGTACATAGCGCACGAAAGAGCATGTCAGCGCGCACGTGTGTGATATGAGAACTTGCAAGTCAACCAGTTGGACCATTTTTTGTTCTTTCCAACAAAAAATATGAACTGACTTTTTGCTGTTGTCATATTTGCGTGTTCTTCATTAAACGCGCTCAAGGGACAGCGGACCACTGCAGAAACAAAGGAAAAAATTGGTAGTTGACTCTGACTTATGCACACAGGATCCCACAAAACATACTAATGGTAAGAGTAAATATTTATCTGAAGTAAACAGTATCCATACAAAAAGAAAAAGATTTCCTAATCTCTTTACATTCTGCAACACAGAAAAACTCGAGCGCGCTCTTAAAAGTATCAACGGCGGATTAAATATGCAAAAGACATGCTACGAGCGTCAGCGTGTTTGTATATGGAAATTACCGCTGCGCTGCACAAACACGCCGTCATTTCAACCCCTCTCGAGTAACATCATAAGAACAGCGCCCCTTGCGCAAAACTAAAGTTAACTATACAGCAATTAATTATGAAAGCAATTCTGCATGCAAGACTTTTACCTCTGGAATAAAATACGGACAGTCGTGTTTATTCAAAGACTCGTCGAGATACTGGAACGTGTCTCTTGGAAGATATGACCAGGAGCGGGTTCCATTCCGTAGGTGGCAAATGACGGCCTTGCTAAGCCAGTGAGAAAAGCAAATGGGTCTGTCCATCTCCCCGTCTGATGCGCCGCAGCGCTTTTCATCTTCACCACTCAGGCCTCGCCTTGACCTTTTCGAAGTCTGGGATGCATGGCCGATGTTTCTGTACCCCTAGGAAATTAGTTCCCGGGGGACCTCTAAAAAATATTTTAAATATCTGTCGTGTCTGTCTACTTCTTCCACCGCCCCCACCCGCCTTTTCCCTTTCGTGTACATCAAGATCATTGGCTTCCCAAGGAAAAAATAAGAAAATCTGTGTCAGGTTCAATACGAGAACGCTAACAAGACTTGAGATACACCCGAATAAAGACAAGGAAGAGATCAGGGGGCCGAGTAGTGATGGTTTGGAGGTGATGGTGGGGAGGGCGCTAAGGATCGCTATTACGGGCTAGTGACGCAATGCCGACCACCAGCAGGACAGTGGACTGGTGTTAGAACAAGGAGAGGTGAAGTAAGAGGAGGTGGAGGTGGAGGAGGAGGAGGAGGAGGAGGAGGAGGACATCGCACCAAGACGACTCAAGAGGGAAGGGCTAAGGATATATAACATAGGTTAGCAACGCAGAAGAAGGATTCCTCTCCACCAAGGCTAAATGTCAAGTCGGTCACCCAATCCTTTTCTATTTATTTTGTCTTATCTGACCACCATCTCCAGCCTCTTACTTGGGGTAGAATTTCAAGGGGCAACCAGGGTGGCGAGGAGGGGGGTGGGGGGGGGACACATAACAACAACACAAACATACATCAATAGATTAATGCAACAGATAATTAACGAGACAGAGAATGACTGAAGCACGGATTGTGAACCATATACTAAAGAATGGGAAAGTTATGTCACAAAATTATACTACATCATAAAACATAACAACGTGTGATTAAGCTACATTAAAAGAAATGTGAGGTATCATTAGCGTGCCAGAGAACTAAGCAGTACTGAAGCTTTTATGCTACGCCCTCAATTAATGCAAATACAATATTCCCCAAAGTGCATGTTTATGATAACTCTAACAATAAAAATATTCATGATTATGTATTTTCCTTTCATTAACCATAAATTATTCCTGAGTCCCAAACACGAGCTTTACAACCCTAAAGACTGAGCATAAAATTAAGCTCTGTAAATGATCCTGCTGGATGTCAGATGTAAAAATATATACTTAGGAGCTGAGCAGAAGAAAGGAAATGCAGACAACATCCTGGCCACAAAGTATTAAAGTAGCAGAAAATGATATAGCAAATAGAGTTAGTTATCTAGCAGCAATGTGGATATGTATACTACTGTATAAGTTAAACTCGGTAAGATTTCAAGCATGGCCGGCCGGTCGGGGATGGACTCTAGCGGAAAATTCTGAGCCTGTGTGCAGGATATACATAAAAAAGTATGCTGTGAAAGTGCTGACACTATTCCAATGGCTGTCAATTCAACTTTGACAAGATACTAACTGTAGAGAAGGTGAACGTCCTCATTTCTAACGCCTACCAATACCCAAAGGAATGAGCTGGTAGTTACTGTGCTTCCCAAACTAGGAGAATGGAAACAATGGGAATGAAGAGGTGTTTGTGATGACACCTGATCAGAATATAGCAACATTCTACATTTAATAAGTTGCCATATTTTCCTAGAAAAGAAACCATAAACTGGTAGTTTGCGGTGCGATATACATAGAAAAAACAATGGGGAGAAAACAATAAACAGCTGGAAAGAAGCACCACATTCAAACTAATTTTATGTGAAAACCAAAACCAAAAGTATGCTATAAAATGAATTAATATATTTCAGCCTAAAAATTTTCTTTGATGTGGTAGTATGTATTTACTTTAGGGACACTTGCCACACTAAACATTTTGCTAGAATATAACAGTGGCAGCCTGCTTAGTTGGCTCAATGGCCATCCCGACCTTGTAAATCCTCGAATTCAAAATGAATTCCATAACTGGCTGGCTGGCTGTAAGGTATACTTTGTCCCTCGCACAGTAAAACGTCACGAATGACAGTGCGGTCCGAGAGGTACCTGTAATTCTGGCTACGTTGAAAAAAAAAAAAGGACATTACATCTCAAGACATTTGTAGAGAGAGGCTCACCCGACTGAAGAGAGCGCTCTGCACTAAACTGCACTTGAATAACACACCGACAATAATTTCCCCTTTTCGATACTTAGCACTGTCGATCAAATCCGACGATCACAGCTGAAAAGCAGCTGCTTTGAAAAAATGACCTGTAATCGTTTCCGTGTTAACGATATTTCATCATTTTCACGTAACCTTTCAGTATGTACCATTTGCAACTTCTCTTCGCAATGTGATTCGTAATTCATTAACAGCAAACAATAACATCCGTTACGGACTAACCGACAAAGCCATAAGATGCAAAACTCAGAAGAAGAAGAAGAGACCATCGCAATCCAAAAAGGATCAAAACGTGTTCCACAGCTGAGCTACAGAAAGGTATCATTAGCCGAACAAAGGAGAGGCAAGACACACACACAGGAAGGCCAACACAAAAATTCGATTCCGGGTCAAGGAGTATTTCCTTGGTACCTACCTAGCCATCTTCAGTTCCGACGTCCTTCGTGACTGGAACGTGCACAGGGACTAAGAAGTAACGAGGTCTTTCTTTCTCTCTCAATACGTACAATTGTGTCATTACGTGTGTGTCTATATATATATATATATATATATATATATATATATATATATATATATATATATATATATATATATATATATATATATATAAAGGATGTAGCGACCAAAAGGAGGTGGCGTGCCAAAGTACAGTAGTACAACGCTCAATTCACCTTCACTGGGTGGGTGGATTGCAAATGGGTACAACGTCTACTGGTGTCAAGAAAATGGGCATGGGGTTAGCAACTTCATCCCTAAAGATGTATATATATATATATATATATATATATATATATATATATATATATATATATATATATATATATATATATATATATATATATATATATATTACACAAACACACACCTGCATACAAATTTTCCTAATGAATGCCTCCCACCATTAACACTCTTCCCTATGATTATTCTTGTCATATATCCTGTTCCCTTCTTTCTGCCTTTGCGTGGTGATCTGTATTTTCGAACCTCAACTCCAATATGACCGATCATATCAAGAGGAATAAAATAAATCTGACACAGATTATAATGCAGACTGGCTCATATTTCATTTACTGTCGACCTTCATGTTATAAAAAATATGAAAGACAACTAGTAAAAACCCACGTAAAATATGTGTGAGAGAGAGAGAGAGAGAGAGAGAGAGAGAGAGAGAGAGAGAGAGAGAGAGAGAGAGAGAGAGAGTCTGTTGAACGGACAGAGGAGGGGGGCAGCGGAAAACCCAAAAACTGTCCAGTCATGCCATCAGAGATTGCGGTAGGCCTGGCAAACACGCACTACAACACCTCGCTACAGTTCCGCCTACGTATCCGGGACAATAGGAACCTCTCCTACAACATGAGACACTGCACATGCACACAACTTAACTGGCAAAGACGACTAAGTTACAAACTAAAAATCAAAATCTTTTAAATACTAAGTAGCAAGAGGGAGCATGGTAAAATCATAAAAAAAAATGAAGGTACTCAAACATTCTCTCTTGATGAAGCTCCAATATTACCCAGTAATATTCCAGTATTTCTTCTCCACGAGATTGATAAATATTCTTGAAGCTAAACTGATTGTTTTCCTCCTAAGATATGGTTTCTAGGAGTGTAAACCCATTTCCGCTTCCAACTAGAAACACCCCTTGGTGTTCCTCTTCGAGAAACTACTGCATCAACCATAGATACTCTGTTGACTATTTTGTTGGGTACTTTTAATTCTTAATGATTTCAACCTTGTGAGGCAATGGAAAGTTGGTGATCCCTGCCAACATCTGCTCCGCAAAGCTCCTGACATCCCTTAGTGTCCTTTTCCATTCCCGATTAGTTGCTATGAGATTTATTTAGTTCCTATGACAACCATTTGGAGATATCCACATGTATTTGTTGATATACTTTTACTTTAAAAATTACCCCATAATAACAAGTTATCTGCAGCACTAACACTAATAAACTGTTCCTCATTTTGTCTGCAGTCTCTCCCACGCCCTTCCTCAACCATCAAATCCTTCATTGCTCCTACCAACTTCTGCATTCTATTGCCAAGAACAACTCTCAAAATCTTTTCTGGCATTTCATCTACAACATTCTGCAGCTCTATGTAAAATTCATATTTCATTTCTTCACAGAGTTCGTTTTTTTTTTTTTTTTTGTAAATAAGGGAGTGAATCAGTACCTGGAGGTTAGTGCAATGTGCTGGGTCGCAGCAAGGGTAGAGAAGGATGGGGGCTAGCAACCTAGTCAAAAGAACCTGCTGAGGAGGTGAAGTTTAATACCCTGTGGCGCCAACTCCCTATGGGACCAAGGCATACTGTGGATATATAACAACAGCAGATATGATGATAGGAACTTGGGGACAAACTGACTTACACTGAAGTTTTTACGAAGATGTACCAGAAGTGAATGTTCGCACCGAAAAGTGGCATATGCACAACTTCTGACGGAGGATCCCAATATGTTATCCCGTTTCTGTCGCTATTTTGTCAAAAACAGGTTAATACCTTTCTTTAATGCTCCCGAGAAGCTTCATCTCGCTTTCCTAGTAATTTCTGTGGTTGCCTTGCAATTATTCCGCTGCCTTCTGTCCCTCTGTCGTTGAGAGGAAAGGGCACTGGCTGGGTGTTTCGCTGGTTGGCAGTTAAAATCGCCAAGGAGGAATGAATGAATAACTTATCTGGCATCGTAGTTCCCAAAGGACAAGTTTAGTGTTAAGGTCAACCTTCAGACAATATTGCCTCATTACGTCAAATACTTCACATCACACCGGTTAGGGAGGAATAACATTTGCATCTACTCACTGCTGGTGAGGCGGACGAGGGTCAGGCCACTGTTAACATCTACCATTAAGCAGCATTCCTCACTTCACCTCCAAATCACTGGAGAGGGGAATTAACTGCCGGTGTGGCAAAGGAGGGCGTTTCACCACAGTTAGGGTACAACTGGCACTCGCTAGATTGCAAAAGTAAGCAGTTGCATATTTGGTTCTGGTCATTTGATGACTGGTGTGGTCGAGCTGATAAAACATTGGACTGTTTCATTGCCTGACAATTCCAACTGCAAAAGGAGGTTAGTGTTATCGTCTATCTTTGGGTATGGGCTGTCCGAGAACAGCAACCTAAGCTGGTATAAGGCCAGCTAAATCTAGAGTGGAACATCTGTTTTCAGGTAATATTATCTGTTTTTATATATATATATATATATATATATATATATATATATATATATATATATATATATATATATATATATATATATATATATATATATATAATATACATACATACATACATATATATATATATATATATATATATATATATATATATATATATATATATATATATATGTAATACACACACAAAACATATGTATATATATATATAATATATATATATATATATATATATATATATATATATATATATATATATATATATATATATATATATATATATATATATATAAATATATAATATTACCTGAAAACAGATGTTCTTCCACTGTAGTTAGAAAGGTGGTTTCTGCTCACAATAAATGTCAATGTCATTAGCTCACTGGCGAACTATTGCTTGTTGACTCATTATATATATATATATATATATATATATATATATATATATATATATATATATATATATATATATATATATATATATATATATATATATATATATATATATATATATATATATATATATATATATATATATATATATATATATATATAAAACAAAGGTTGCCCATAAAACCACGAAAGTGGGTAGATTTGATATATATATATATATAAAACAAAGGTTGCCCATAAAACCACGAAAGAGGTAGATTTGACAGCGTTTTATTGTGGAACCTACAGTACTGTTTCCCTTCAACAGACAGGGAATAGTAGCTTCCGAAACACAACGCTGTGAAATCTACCGTCTTTCGAGTTTTAGCGTGCAACCTTTATTAGACAGAATTCGGTTATAACAGCAAATTATATATATCTATATATATATATATATATATATATATATATATATATATATATATATATATATATATATATATAAATCTAATTTGAGTCAATAAGCTATAGTCCGTCAGTGAGCTACTGACATTGACATCATTCTGAGCAGAAACCACCTTTCCGGTTAACCTTTACAGCTAAAAACCAAATACCGGTTATTCTTTGGACAAAACAAGATTACGCAGCTGCTTCACCAATGACTCTGGTTGAACTAGGAAATGAGTGTCTCTCGTTTTATACATTCTTTGAAACTGCCTTCCCTGAGTGGATTAAGTTGTCCTGTAGGTATTAAGATGTGAGGAAAAAGCAACTCTTGGATTATTCTCGCCTAAAAATTTACCTTCATCTTCGTTGTCCATCTGTAACCACTATTATACTGACCACGGCAACACATCATCGACTACTTTAAAATCTGAGAGTCTCCTCGTCCGCCTGAATAAAAACATATATTTGCAAAAAATTTTTAGCCCCTTCTAACGAACAAGCTATACTCACGAAAGCAATTAAAACGGGCACTGCACAATGAATTTTACATTAATATAATCTTGATTTTCTTTGGATGAAAAGTAACTGTTTAAAACTAAGCATCATGTCATTTGGTGAGCGCTAACTGATAGCTCGTAACACACCAGTGAGAATTTAACAATTTGACGCACATCACGACCACATCAGAGCACCTGGACTGAAAATGATACGCTAAATAACTACTTTCCAAGAAATAACTAATTTGCGCAATATTAACAAATTCACGGACACCTGACAGAGAACTTGATAACCAGTTAAACAGCGAGGAAAGATCGAGATCAATCATAACTCAAAACAACACTCTCATAACAGCACACAACGAGCTTTCACTGTGACCGAAGTCGATAAAATTGAAACGCTACGTTCACAGCATACGATGCAGCTATGGCAGACTGAAATTAGAAAGCGCAGTCAAAATACACAAACAATATTAAACCGATAGAAGGCAAACATTTAGTCATTTCCTTTTCCTACAGCTCCCTTCACAGATCGTCACGGCACACCGAAAGTACTGATAATACAAAGGGTGGTCTGAAACTACCACAAAATGCCAAATGGGTATGGAAACTGTAATACTAAATTATCGTACATTCCCTCTGGGGAGCTACGCTGTTTAAACGTCAGTCTCAAATACTTCAAATTTAATAATGTACGGTCATCATTATTCATGTTTAGCTGTTCTTCATTTCTTATAGTGTCCAAAATATTCTATAACTTATGTCAATAAAAAGGCTACTCAATTCATACCAATATATATACAGTACAACAGACTGGGAGAGAGAAAGCGTGGATAGCGTAAGCTCGCCCATATCAGGCTCTAAAATCTTTCTGAAAATGACACGAGTGGATGAAGTGTCAATGAGGAAAGGGAACGAGAAAATGCCTCTCTGATCTGCTCGTCTCTTCATGGATTATTCGTTCAAAGTTTCCTGGAACAGACGATAAGCGGAATTGTTGACTGAGGAAATCAAAGTAAAAACAAATATTTTCACTTCAATACGCTTACAAACTTTAGGTTGTTTCATTTGTATATGGAAAAACGAGCAAAACAAAAGAGAAAAGGGAAGTGACTGAGACAGGCAAAATCAACGAAAAAATCTCTCTGTAAATTGGAAAGAAAAAAAAAAAAAAAAAAAAAAAAAAAAAAAACCTATGTAATCTGCAAATGAACAACTTTACTTAGTCGTATAAAAGCGATAAAATTAGTCAACTGTCCGCGGGACACTTCTTCAACATAACAAAACACGGTGTGCCGCATAACAAAAAGTACTGAAAATCTTTTGCTTAACTTGTGTTTCCTTTCTCTTTTCCTCGCTCATTTATAAAAACGATGACATAACAGACTTTTAAGAAAAGGACCGGAAGTGACGACAGAATAGAACAAAAGCGGTTTATACTGCAATTCCATCAAGTTAACGTGACATTTAAATGCGTTACAATGAAGAGCATTACAAACCGACAATAATGGAAGACGACGATAGTGCTGAATTTGATAATAAAGCAACTTCTTCAAACCAAATAAAACAGTAAATAAATAAGACAATGAATACACAGAGACGACAAAAGAGAAAGAACGTCCTATCTTGTCAACAGCACCGTCTGTCTCACAAGTCTCTCTCTCCATCCAAACCAAAGTAAAACAAGGCTCCGACTTGTACAATAAAGATGAAGGTACTGTCGACAGGTGAGACTATACAGCATTCACATGCGGATGTGACAGAGAGAGAGAGAGAGAGAGAGAGAGAGAGAGAGAGAGAGAGAGAGAGAGAGAGTTTTGAAGTTTCAGGAGCATGTATATTTTTAATTTAGATCGTGTAACCAAAGACGGAAGTAAATTCCGTGCAACGCTGTTATCGATGGGGAGCCAAAAATGGAGTAAGGTGGATCATTAATCATATATATATATATATATATACTGTGTATTGTGTATATATATATATATATATATATATATATATATATATATTATGTATTGTTGTGTTAGTTTGAATATTAAAAGGACCTCATTCAAACTGGATATATAAATGGAGTATTTATTCATAAATTATATATATATATATCCATACTATATATATATATATATATATATATATATATATATATATATATATACGTCTTTGGCGAGTGGTTGGGTGCAACAACACCTTTATCTGTGCCAGTCATGACGTCACCGAAAAACTGAAGGAGAGACTGAAGAACAAAGTAGCCTTGGAAGCTCCTGGTTTCTCCTGGTTTCATTTCTCTTGAGTTATATGGCATTCTGAGCCTCTGCAACAGTTGTAACAGTACTTGATGGTGAAGTTATTTCATATTTGTTAGGGACTTTACTCTCATATACTATTTTTGGTATTTTCTTCAAGAAATCGCCCACCAAAATCTATGAGTCTTCAAAATATCAATTCTAATATTTTTTTTGCTGCGTCCTTCATTCTTGTGTACAGTGCGCCCATCCTGTGTAGCAAGAAATAACTTGAACTGATTATCAAGACCAGATGATGACGAGTGCACACGACGGTAAGTTTGCATTTTCTTTTAAGTATCGTTTAAATATCATTGCTAGTGGTGTAAAATTGTACGAGAATGGAATTTTCATGCTGAAAGAATTTTTCATGTAACTGTAAAATACGTATAATTACATAAAACATGGTTTCGTCCGCTGGCTAGTACTTGAGAAAAAAATTTTAAGTTTGTCCTACGACTGAAACTCGTGTTTAGTTTTTTCAACCCCTTTGTTTCATGTTTCATGAACCTGACACCTTACTTCAATAATTTCCTCCCTTCCACTTTCCAGAAACTGGAATTCCATAACAGTGACATTCCATCCCCCGAAATGAGAGAGGCCATGGTAGGAAGTATTCAAGACCCGAAAATCCGACTTTTCTTTGAAAGCCACTCGGACTGAACTCTCTCGAGCACGGCTGGGAATCCCTATTTTTCTTGGAATCCCTATTTTACTTGGAATTTTGACGCAAATTCCTTCTCTTCGGAATTTCCAGTTTTCTCATTCTTTCCTCTACCTGGTTCTGGGCTGCAGACTGGGAAAGCAGTAATTTCTGGGTTATGTTGTGAAGCGTTCAGTGTTACACACAGTAACTGCAATTTGACTTAACACGTAATGACCTGTATGTATGTATGTATATACATACATACACACACACACACACACACACACACACACATATATATATATATATATATATATATATATATATATATATATATATATATATATATATATATATATATATATATATATATATATATATATATTTCGTGCTAACATTTGAGAAATAAACACCAGAAAATTTTCCTCTACAAGAAAATTTTCCACATAATTTAGCCCATGTTTCCGAAAGTAATTTAAAATAAATTCCATCAAATTTTGTTAGCAAAAGAGCCACAATCAACACCACAACTGTCAATGGAAAACAATTTTCGAATAACAGGAAATAAACTCGCTTAAGTTATCCAAATGATATTATGTGGCGAGGTAAAAAAAAATTTACAGCTAGATTATATGATTATAATATATAAAACTGATAACATCATCACGCCACAAGTAACTAATTCTTCATTATTATAGATAAAACTGATATGGGTCACCCACATCACAAAGACGAATTTTTCATTTACAACGAATTACCAGACTATAAAAAAAGACCCATCCTGAAACCTATCTAGGTAATCACGTTAATAAGAAACACGACCACTGACCTGCTACAGAAGCAAATCGTGAATACAGTAGAGATGATTATGTAACTTTTAAAGTAAACATACGCATACAGAGAGAAATACGAAGAAATCTAATTCTCCAATTACCATAAAAAGGGGTGAAATCTCAAAGCAAATGCAAAGAGATGAACAATATACCAACAACGGCCGGCTGAGAATTACGGAAAGCGTTTATAAAATATGGACCAGTAAGCAGATTTGTAAACTCACAAATAAAAAAGCAAACGAACAAAGCACGAACGGAAAAAAGAATACAAAAGAAATCAGAGAGAGAAAAGGTGAACAAACAAAAAACACAAACGCCACGAAAATCCTGTAGAAAAGAGAACATCGGATGGTATTCTACATAAGTAAGTAAGTGTGCTCCCAAAAACGGCAAAGAAACTTATGATGCCAAAAACACACCGACCAAGGCCGTCTCTGAACACACACACACACACACACACAAAGTCAGATCACGGCTCTTGTCGAAAGGAGATAGCGCACACGAACACCCTAGGGAGAACAATCAACAACCACAATCTGCCAATCTTCGTCCTTTCTGGTGGCGTACATCTTTTATTGGTCCCTTTCAAAGTTCATTCGCTGCCTCCATTTACTTTTTTAGGAATGCATACTACTTATTGAAAAAAAAAAAAAAAAAAAAAAAAAAAAAAAAACAAAGGCACACAAGCGAACAGTTGGGAAGCTGACGGCTGCACAACTAAATGAATACAATAATTTATTCCCAAGGCAAAAACTGCAAGGTCTAGAGGGGTGAAACACAGAACAGGCGAATTGGGAAGATTCGCCGGAAAATAGCAAGATTGACTTCAGCTGCCAAAACACCAACAAAAAAACCGAAAACAATCTGCAGTACACAAACACAGCCTGCCTGATTTCTCAGGAGACACCGACGCTGTCACAACCCTTTCTTTACCAGGAAAATATATATAAAAAAATTTAATAGTATGCGAATTTTACTGTAGTTCTCATGCAAACTAAATCACGGTGAGCCTCAGCTAAATAATACCAGAAGCTACATCCATTTACCAGGAAGTACTGAGCAAAATGATCAATGGCGTGAGAAACGACCACACTTGACGTTCCCTGACAAGTACACAATTCTCTCATTCACTACAACCTTTATGAATTACAAGAATACACACTCACTAAACATTTATAAGTTCAAGAAATGCAGATCAAAATTAAAGATGCACAAGACCTTGTGTTCAGTAACTGAATGATTTCGAAGCCCACTTTTGATGGGGTCTTCTATAAACATCACCTATTTCTTTCACATTCGTCTAGGGGTCATACATCCAAGGTATAATGTTGGAATTCCATGCATCAAAAAAAATTATGTATGTATATATATATATATATATATATATACTGTATATATATATATATATATATATATATATATATATATATATATATATATATATATATATATATATATATATATCTATATCAGGTGCAATTATTTTTCCAACGTTTCACAACTCAGTCCTATTCTCAAGGATAGAGTAAAAAGTGCAAAAGCGAACAGCAAAACCAAGCACTGCATAACCCATAAAAATTACGTAATAACTTTACTGAATTTTAATAAATATTGTGTCATCTGTATGGATCAAGCAGTGCTTGGTTTTAAAGCCCGCATTCGTATTTTTTATTGTAGCCCTGAGCATGCGACTGTGAGTCGTGAAACGTTGGCACAATAAATGTAGCCGAGTACGATGCCTTTCCCTATGATTCCCCTGATGGGGGGCATCTTAAATTGCAGCTCCGCCTGCTTAGGATATTCGCTTTCAAGAGCTTATTAGGAGGAGGTCCGGCGTGCAACTACTAACAAGATGCAGAATGCTGGAGAGATACACCAGGAAGTTAGAGAAAGCCAAATTGGATTTGACATTCTTAAAGTTTTGTCAAGTAAATAATGTGTTCACTAATTTTGTGAAATTTTAGGTGCATGAAGCCTCACACTATCATTCAAATTTTTCTATTCAGGCTAAAAAGCGACTATTAGCGATAGAGTTTGTGTCTAAGCAGAAAAATATCGAAAGATTAAACAAACTGGTAAACTGAACAGAAAACGCTCGAAAGTCTCTCACCATTTTCAATTTTATCAAGAATGTAAATGAGACATAACAGAAAACTAAGGACTTGGGAGTAATCACCCTCAAAATACGTAGAAATAATAACATGAATACCGTTTTTAACTTTCCAAAAAGGTCATTATCAAAGAGAGAGAGGAGTTCTTACTTGCTCCAGGTTTGTAAATTTTTTTTAACTGATTATAGAACGAACTTCTTTCCAATGCTAATTTGGTCTTAAATCTTTTTCTTCGTGCATTTTGGTTTGCCCAAAATACATAAAGAAGGCGTTCCACTAAAGCCCATTCTTTCCTCAATGGACACACCTAGCCAAATTTCTGGCTCGTCTACTTGAGCCTCTCACTAAAAAAAGATTTTTTCTTTAAGCAACTCTCATAATTTCAAAGAGGACATTCTTATACAAGATTCAGAATTATTTATGGTTAGTCTGGATGCAGAGTCACACTTTACAAATGTCCCTGTGGGGGGAGACAGTTGAGAATACTTTAAGTTATTCATAATTTTAATCGTGACTTCATTCAACAGTTTTGTTAGAATTAGCCGTGCAGGACACGGCTTTCATTTTGTAATGGTTTTTCACAGACATGTGGAAGCCGTGGCAATGGGGTCCCTGTTGGGCACGACGCTTGTTAATATTTTCACGTGCTCCATGGAGGAGCCTATGTTGGATGACTGCCCCCTCAGTTTCCTTGCCTTTGTTTAGTCGTAGATGCGTAGATGACACTTTCGCTTCACTTTAAAATGAGTTGTATGAAGCACAATTCTTAGAGCTTGTTAATACCTACATCCTCATATATCAGGTTTACCCTAGATAAGGAGGGAAATAACAAGCTTCCCTTCCTAGATGTAGTGGTCTCCAGGAATGAACAAGGCTCCGACAGGGGTGTTTTGAGGAAAAAGACTTTTACTGGTTTAGATATTACCTTTCATAGTTCTTGCTTTTACAATTCTTAATACTATTTCAACCCTCCTCCACAGGGTCTTCACTCATGCATCTAAATGGTTTACATTTAGTGAAGAAATAAAGTTTTTAAAACAATATCTTCCCTTTTTTATGATGATTTTGTAAAAAAAAAAAAAAAAAAAAAAAAAAAAAGTTCCTGACCATTATATAAAAAGAATTCCCTGCGCTACACCTTAAATCATTCCAAACAATCCATTAACAATCGGACCTTTATTCAAAACGAAAGACCGCCTTAGTTGTATATAAATATTCGTGCCCGAGATGTGATTACGGGACTTTGTGGGTCTGTATGAAAAGATTACTGAGAATAAATTCTCACACGGGCGCAAGTTTCAGAACAGGAAGTAGAGTATCAAGACCCGAACAATCAAATATTAAGAACCACTCCAGGTTATGCAACACGTATATCAATAATGAGTTTACAATTAAAGGTCAAGAGCAGAATGAACACGATCTAACTATCTTGGAGTCATTGTTTTACAAAACTTATTAGTTACTGCCCTCCCTTTGCGAAGATATGTGTTTTATATACTTCTACAGATAATATTTTCGTGTATAATTTCAGCGTTTAGTGTAATTTCTTTTTTTGAGTTGTTTACATTTACTTTTAAAGTTTTTAATTAAGGTACAAGCTGATGTTCACTGAATCTTATGAAGTATTGTGTAATTTCTATGGATTACGCAGTGATTGGTTTTAATGCTTGCATTTGTATTTTTATTGTTGTCTCAAGAATCCGACTATCAGTCGTGAAACGTAGGCAAAATAAGTGTACTGGAGTACAATGCCTTTCCCTATGAGTTCCCTGATGAGGCTATCTTGAGATCCAGCTCTGTCTTCTAAGGATATATACACACATACATACACACACACACACACATATATATATATATATATATATATATATATATATATATATAAATATATATATACATATATATATATATATATATATATATATATATATATATATAGAGAGATAGAGAGAGAGAGAGAGAGAGAGAGAGAGAGAGAGAGAGAGAGAGAGAGAGAGAGAGAGAGAGAGAGAGAGAGAGAGAGAGAAATTATAATGGGTGATGGCGAAATGAGAAGAGAGGAGAGCGACTTCAATTGTCCGTGGAAGTGAAGGTTGATGTTGTTGAGCCAACTCTCCTTTATAGGTGTATCGTGGGTGTTGAATGCAAATAAATGAAAAAATGGTGGAGCTGTTCAGATGAACTGATTGGAAGTTGTAATCTTGAAATTAATCACGGAGGGATTAATTAAGAGGGAAATTAAGATTTCGCATCCTACAAGTCAAAATAAAAATTCGCTGGCTCCATAGGCCAGAGAAGAACCGTTTTTTGCATGTAGAAAAACCACAATCATCAAACATAAGGTTGGGAATTAGAGGAACGATGATGAAAACAAGCACTGGATGTCACTAACAATCTGCACAACACACTTGTGGCAAAAGTGAGAGAACTGGCGCACGGTCGCAACATTACAGATATGTCTGCCACCCACTGACACCTCTCCATAGATATGTCGCTGACTATTCTTTGAAACTTGATATGAAAAGAAACAAAAGACAACAGCGCAAACTCAGCACAATCCGAACACGCCTCAAAGGGCAGGAACACAAATGACTCATTGCTCTTTAGTAAAAATGAACAGCATTTCCTTCGTGTTTCTATTATAGTCGCGCAGCGTACGCTCCCTCCCCACCTCTCCCCAGGGAAACTGACACGGAACCGATCCAGCCTCTTCGACCCAAGGGACTCTTATACATGTGGAGGCGCGCTTGAGCGACTCATCAAGGTAGTGCAACAGGCTGACCAGGATGAGAGTGGTGACAGCACGGTCAGGGGACAACGCGCTTTGCCACGAAGGCGATCTGAATACAACATCGCCCTCTTCCCTTATGTGTAGGCCTGCCGTTTAAGATTCATACACAGCCAGCGATCTAGCATTTTTATCCATATTTGATATCACTAACAACGCTGGACGCCAGTGCAATATAACATTCATACGACAAAGACCTTCCTTGGACACCAATAATTCATACAAGCAGCATCACATGCATTACATCATGTCTTCGTTAAGATACAGACACTTGTTAATGATATCAACGGAATGCTACTCGAAAGGAAATTCTGGGGGTGTGTGGTCACTCGTTGCTGCTAACATTGTCGAAAATCGACATGATTCATAAGTTCTCTACAAACGAAAAACTGTATGTACCTGTCACGAGAGAAACTTGGCATCTGTACTACTACTACTACCACTACTACTACTCCAATACAGATGTTGCCACAGGCAACGAAGCCAAGGCTTTAGCAAGAGTAGCTTATACACACACACACACACATATATATATATATATATATATATATATATATATATATATATATATATATATATATATATATATATATGCACTGTATTTAGTGTTCTATTCCCTATTTCTTGCATACGAAAGTGTATACAGACAAAACAGCCAGCCCTGTGCGTTCCAAGTCCTCCTCTCATTGCTTTTTTGACCTTTGAATATATACCCTTTTTAAGCAAAGGTCGAAACTCTTAGATCCATTGTACCAACCAGGATAACATTATTAATGGCAAATCTAACATCCCAGTCCTTACACGGGTTCACTGCATAATTCCTTTAGAAATAATCAGGCATAGTTTTGATCGTAATTTATGATAATTATTAACATATGTGTTGAACATATACCTCACTGCTTGGTTGTACTGCTAAATTAAATATTTTTGGCTTCGTTACAAAACATACTTCATAGTTATAAAGCAATGAACCCAAGCCAGCAGGTCCAAAGATTTTCTCCCTAAACAGTTGTCTTCCTCTTTTCGAGCAGGCGTAGTAGCTGCTAGCTCAACACGACGTGCAAGATGTATGATGACGGTATATCCTTTTTCTGTACTAGTTCAAATGCGAATTTTCCCATTAATTCGATCGTTTCTTCTTCGTTTTTATCTTCGGAATTTGTTATAGCGACTACTTTGTAGTGTCACTATGGCGTGTATCGTTGTAAATTCGGTTTAAATGAGGTTTACGGGGCGGTTTGGCAACAAACTTTATTTCGCTGTTGTTGCACAAGAGACAGACTTTCTCCCCTCCCACAGACTAGACACACCTGAGTGCGAATTGCAGAAATACAATATTTTTTATTTACTGTCTTGTTCAGTGGAGATGCTTTTTATTCTCTTCTAATAGAAGAACGTAACTTCTCCTCGCCCTTCCCTTCCCCTCTCTTCTTCCCTTATTTTTCCCTCCCCCTCCCCCTTCCCATTCCTGCTCCCTCCCCTCACCTTCCCCTTCCCCTCCATTTCCCCTCCTTTTCGCCCTTCCCCTCTGAATTACGTTTTTAAATAACTGCATTTTTGTTGATTATTCCTATGTCTGTTGCGTATAACTTTCTTATGCAAACAAATATTCCAACTGTGTCCACTGGACCTCCAAAAAGTGTAATATTTACACAAAAATGCTTCGTGCTTTTTTGAATAATTTTCTCCTCTTTGCGACGACCTTTGAATTGCAATGTACCGTAAAAAGGTCTGTGATTATATACACATATATATATAGTGTTCATATGTATGTATGTATGTATATGTGTGCAACCGTGCTCGAGCGCGTGCGTGCGCCCGCGATTATAGAAATACATAGGTGCGAGCATAGGCGATCAAAAAGTCTTTTAATAGGCACACAACAAGCTGTAAAGGGAGGGATACAAATACTGCTTCCGCTCATACAATTCATTAAGGTCATGGATATACTGTGACGTCATTACAAAACAAGGCACAACAAACTTAGGGAGCGATATTACCAAAAGAATTCGAAGTAAATGAGAAGACTTCAAAAGCTCGCCATGCCCACTGCTGAATTCCGGTTTTTCACACGGCGAGGCACAAAATATACAAAAATAAGGACCACCAACACACTAAGGTATACTTACTTAGTCCAGTATTCGTTCAACAACAGGAGTGCTTCTTCCATTCTCCGTAAACAGGTAAACGCTGAATATTGTAACCTGACGAATCACCATGAGAGAACGCAGCCCGAGAATCCCCATCCCTACGGATGGCAACGCAAAATTACCATCATTTTCTCCTTCTCTCTAATACTCCTCCCCTCCCCCTCCCCACATTCCTCCCCTGCTCCTGGAGGAAGCCACGCCGTCTGAATCCAGTTTAAGTGATGCGCTGACACCTTTCACCCCACCCCGTAAATATACTCGTACAACTGACAAGGCACGAATAACGTTCACTGCACCAGGCATACCCAAGGGCCGCTAATAAAAGCACTGCATAAATTTTTCTTTGAATACACGTCGACATAGCGACGGTAAAACACATGCTCACTGGGAAGTTAGTTTATTGAAATTAATATCTCAAGCCAATTTCTTTTGTAACTAATAAGGCAGCAAAGACGCTTTTGTAAGTTCAAAATATGTGTGAAGATCATCAGTCACAAAGAGTTTATACTCGTAAGTTCCCCCTCAACAAATAAACAAATTATATATCTATATATGTAGATCTATATATATATATATATATATATATATATATATATATATATATATATATATATATATATATATATATATATATATAGAGAGAGAGAGAGAGAGAGAGAGAGAGAGAGAGAGAGAGAGAGAGAGAGAGAGAGAGAGAGAGAATGTTTAAGCTGATATAATAAAAACGAATGCATTATATGCCTAGGGGAACTAAAGAAAAAAAAAACGAACAAAAGAGGAGAGAGTATTCACAAACGGACGAAACAATATTAGATGGAGAACGATTAATGAGGTTATGTCTTTCACATATTCAGGAACAGGTTCTCTTGACTTAGAATCTAATGAAAGACTGCAAAACACCAATCAAACAATGGACAGCACGTTTAAGAGTAGGAAAACAAGTATACTGAAATTACATTTAAAAGGATGTCTATACAAGAATCACGTACGACCTGTATTGCTACAGGGACTCGAGTCAACTGAAGACATTAGAATCTTCAAAACTATCAAAAAGCCACAAATATGATTCAAAAGATGATCACCCATCTTCTTAGAGAGAGAGAGAGTTAAGTATACCTTAGTTTAACCAGACCACTGAGCTAATAAACAGCTCTCCTAGGGCTGGCCCGAAGGATTAGACTTATTTTACGTGGCTGAGAACCAACTGGTTACTTAGCAACGGGACCTACAGCTTATTGTGGAATCCGAACCACATTATAGCGAGAAATGAATTTCTATCACCAGAAATAAATTCCTCTAATTCCTCACTGGCCGGCCAGAGACTCGAACTCGTGCCTTGCAGAGTGCTAGCCGAGAACTCTACCGACTCGTCCAACGAGCAACTTTTAGAGAGAGAGAGAGAGAGAGAGAGAGAGAGAGAGAGAGAGAGAGAGAGAGAGAGAAATCTTCTTTTGATGAATTACTATTTACACTACTCCAATCCATTCTTGAGACTCTAAAGCTCCAGGGAAAAGGATCAAATGAGATGGATGTTAGAAAGGAAAATCTAATTTGAGTTCTAAACATGAGGGTTTTAATAACTATCCCCAATCCAACATATGGAAGGGAACCTCTAAGATATATGTATGCGCGTGTTCGGATTTACCTATACACCTTTTCCTTTATGGGAGAGGATCTAGAAGGTACTGTCTTTAACGTTTTCAATAAGTATATTTGGTAACTATACAATTTTATTAATAGGATATATACTGTCAGTTTCCAACAGTAATTTTAGCAGTTTTTAGTATAGTCTGTTACGCTCTGTCAAGTTCACATCTAATAAATACACCACCTGCCGCACAAAAGATAATCTACCTGTCTCAAAAGATTAATTATTAAAACTCTGTTAACCACACTGACGGTTGCAACTATTGCTCGGCTCATGGACCTCAAATAACACTGGACAAAAGTACCCTGTATATAGAAAGCACCCAATGGTGTCTAACGCAGACTCCAAAGAAAGGCGAAACACTGACTCATAAAGAAAAGAAAGCACAGTGTCATATTCACTTCATGTCTAAAGTAACCGAGACACTCCATCCATATGTAACTACAATTATTCATTTTTATAATATCCGTTACTTTAGGATACAGAATTGATTTTCTACGGGATTTTCAATGGAATATAATGAAAGGTTATTGTTCTTAAGCATATTAACACTCAATGAAACAAGAAAAGCTTTCGAGGATACTTAAAATACAAAAATACTTACATAATACATAACGTAAAATGTGTAACACCAGCAAAAAGAACCTAATCAATAAAATAAATTCAAACGACAGTGACAGCTACGAAAAACCGTCTTCAAACATGAAATTTTCAACAATGCCAATAACACTAGATATATACAAAACGTACTCTCATTTTTTCACACAAATCCATCGTTTAACGCAACCTGTCACCTCTGGAAAAATGTTAGTGTCACCTGGTAAATCACAAAAAAAAAAAATAAAATGTTTAATGCGCCTCGTGAACCAAGTACCGGATGATTGAAATTGCATGTGATAATCGTACTCTTACTCTGACACAAAACAATGCAACTGTCACTTCCTTCGCAGTATCTGTATCGGCAGACGAAACAAGCGAGCGAAATCTCGTACATATACGTACAACACCATGGATCTCCTGCGTACGAATGAATTTCATTCCTAGCGCTAGAGGGCAACCGGAGTCCCCGAGAACTTCCCGGGAATCATTGTACAATCTCCCGCATCTGGCGTACTTTAGGAAAAGGACCTCAAATGGCTGCCAGTCAGATTTCAAGAAGGCAACACGGCATTGCAAGTCTACTCACTATTACTGCTAGTGACAAAGTACTCGCTTCATATTTCAGAAAGTACCGACCGGTCAAGGCCGCAAAATATCGCGTGCTCCCTCTCCTTTTCCCGCCCAGGGAGGGAATAAAACAGGAACGTGCCAGAACTAGGTCAAGGGGGTCGAATGCAATCTCGCAAAACCAGACTTGCCTTCGCTTTCTTTGGGTAAGGGGAGAACGTACCCACTCCACGCTCTCTCCTTCTCTCAATTCCTCAATTACACCTGTACTGCCGCACGTTCTTAAAATTAACAGTTGTTAAAAGGACTACCGTCTATGATATATATATATATATATATATATATATATATATATATATATATATATATATATATATATATATATATATATATAATGTGTGTGTGTGTGTGTGTGTGTAGAATTACATACGTAAAGCTGAGTATGTACCTGTCCACGCATGCATAGGCTATACGTTTCCCGACCTGCAGAGGAAGCTGCGAATAAAGAAATCTCGAAGACTTTCAATTATCGCCGCAGCATCACGACGCACATGTCCCAACCCGGGCATTCCAAAGGTACCAACCTCACGTATAGTAACAAAACTAAATTCGGGACTTGGCCCGGGTTCTCAAGGTCAAGTCTACTTACAAAATAAGCACTGTTGACAGAGAGAGAGAGAGAGAGAGAGAGAGAGAGAGAGAGAGAGAGAGAGAGAGAGAGAGAGAAATAATACTAGCTTCTGTCGGCGATTCTGACCAGGATTCATTAAGAGTATATCATCATCATCATCATCATCTTCATCATCATCATCATCTTCATCATCATCATCACCTTCATCATCACTATTATTATTATTATTCACCAGCTACGAAATACTTCATAACATTACTGAATATGCAACCAACGCAAACAGGATGTGCGCGAGAACAATGCACTTTTGCATAATTCAGGGAAAAAATATGTGTACGATACAATGAACACAAACAAAGGAGAGAAACGCTAAGACTTTGCGCAAGATGTCATCATTCGTACGGACCGAATTTTATAGCAAAAAATCAATTGATGAAAACGGGAAAGAATGAGGAAAAAAATAGCCAAATAAAACATGAGCGAGAGACGTCTTATCTGCACGGGCATTCCAACACGAACCACGAACTCTGAAGATGAGTCCTGGATTTCCATAATCATGCTTCGGGAGGGACAATGGGGAGAAATGATCATGGACCGGGGAGGGGGGGGGGGAGGGGAAACACACGGCTTGTGGGGGGAGGAGGAGGGATGCTCAAGGAAGATGCATGGGGGGCCTGTCCCAAGAACCTCTTTCTTTCTTTATTTGTTTCTCGACATTCTGACAAGCATTGTCTAAGTGACTGAGCATTGTCTTTCCTATATATATATATATATATATATATATATATATATATATATATATATATATATATATATATATATATATATATCTATCTATCTATCTATCTATCTATCTATCTATCTATCTATCTATCTATCTATCTATCTATCTATCTATCTATCTATCTATCTATCTATCTATATATATATATATATATATATATATATATATATATATATATATATATATATATATATATATATATATATATATATATACATACATGGGGTGTTTCAAAATCAGAGCCCTCCCCTCTACAGCATAAACTAAAATTGATATGGCCAAAAACAAAAGTAATTCAGAACAGGTATTTATTTAAGTTTCTCTCGGAGTATTTAATATTTGGTGTGGCCTTCATCTGCCTGTACTACAGCCTGCATTCTTGAGGGGTATGATTTCAGCAAATCGCAAAAAAGCCGAGACTCAAACTCCATTTCCCTGAGCACT
This sequence comes from Macrobrachium rosenbergii, assembly GCF_040412425.1. NCBI lineage: Eukaryota > Metazoa > Arthropoda > Malacostraca > Decapoda > Palaemonidae > Macrobrachium > Macrobrachium rosenbergii. The sequence goes on along the minus strand of NC_089799.1, from coordinate 38,677,162 downwards.
TCAGTCACCTCTCTTCGCAGGTCGTCAAGGCTTGGTATACCATCATAGTTCACTGTGCGTGCTTCAACACGATCCTTCAAGATACTACCAATGTTTTCACACACATTACGGTCAGGGGAGCTACCTGGAAATTCACTTGACGAAAAGAAATCGATACCACTGTTTCGAAGCAGCTCCTGTGTCTGAAGAGCCTTGAAACATGGCGCCTTATCATGCAAGAATGTGACTTCAACAGATAACACATTTTCAGGATCTTTGAGGAAAGGAAATACTCCACCAGTAAGCACAGTTTCTCTGAAGTATTCGCCATTCCATGACTGTCCTTTTTCTTTGATGATCCACATTAATTGTTTTGCTGTGAAACAGAGAAAAATTCCCAAACATTCAGGAAATTTCACAACTTGGCGATAGTACACGTCATCGCTGATATCATCCAACTTTGCAGCCCAAATGATGTCATTTTTATGATTTGGCTTCCTGACAGAATATTAAGAATTCATCTGATGCAGCAACATGGAGAAAGTCAACTTCATCCCAATCTTTAAGAAATGAACCACAAAACCTTGCATGGTCATCTCTCTGTTGCTGAGTGATGTTGGGCTTGCTGATAACATGAAATGGCTTGATACCAGACTTTTTCGACTCAAAATATACAGCACTATAACTGCTCTTCTTTCCCCTTTTTTGTTTCTAGTTCAAGCACCAATTTACGTGAAGACTTTCTTGGTCCACCCACTGCCCCAGCTATGATGTCTTTTGACTCCTGAGAAAGGACTTCAGGCCTTCCAAGATTCGCACATTTTTCATGATGACAGTCATATGGATTTTTGTTCCAGTTTCTTTTAACAAAGGATTCATCTCTTTTAATGTATTTAGCTATCCAGGAATGTGAAATGAAGGATGCGCCAGCATCCCTGGCTTCTCTGAAGGTTATAGCCCAGATTCGGTCAATTCATCTGATTTCCTCCGAGTCATTAGCCATGGCTGTATCTAACTCCGTCACTCAGTCTGAAAATACAAAAAATGTAAAATGAAAAATATCTTAATAGAAACTTAAAATAATGTACTTGGAGATAGGCTATAGCAGAAAACTTCATAACTTTCCATTTTTCTGTGGAGGGGAGCTCTAATTTTGAAACACCTGGGGTATATATATATATATATATATATATATATATATATATATATATATATATATATATATATATATATATATATATATATATATTTTATATATATATATATATATATATATATATATATATATATATATATATATATATATATATATATATATATATATATATACATATACATATATATACATATATATATATATATATATATATATATATATATATATATATATATAATATATATATATATAATTTCTTTTTTACGATTTTTCCTGGGAAAATGCTTACCATGAGCCAGTTATAGACTCTAAATGAATGATTTCGTTACTTACCTCTATTTTTGTATACAATCTGACTGCTGTCGATTCAGGAAATCATAAAAATACAAGGAAAAAGGGGATATTTGTCTGAGCTCAGGGCTCTACTCACAAGGTACTTGTAAGTAAACATGTTAGGGTAATTTTAACATTACGTGTATTTACATGAAATGAAATATCAGAAGATGAAATGGACTAATCAGGCAGGCAAGCCTGAGAGGTTAATTACAACCGGAAAAACTTGAAAGTATATCCGTAGGTGTGACGATGCTGACACAAGGCACAGTCAAGAGAGATTTCCATGGCTAATAAACCCTCTGTAAAGGGAGAGATTCACAAATTAAAAGCTAGTAAGGACGCAATAAAATATACATAGGAGAAGGCAAGCACAGAGGGTGCCAAGAAGCCTTGAACACACGATTTTATGTAATTATTTAAACACAGGCATTTACGTAACACTGACCTAACAAGACAAGGTTGATATGGAAATACTGGCACTTAGAAATGGACACAGGAAGTTTAGTACGAGAATTAAACAGTGTGGCTGACTGGAAGAACCTTTGCAACAGATCAATTTACCCTGTAGAAGAGGTGGCTTCAGCGAGGGAAAATTGCGGTGGAGGAAGGGCTGAGGGCTTCACTGGTAAGAAGACTAAAGGTCCCCACAAGATAGGACCACGTGGTAGGGCATGGCTCTCTGAAGGAGATGTGTCTCACTCGCGTCCAGCAGTGTGCCTCTCGCTTGTTCCTTCAGTGAGACCCTTATATGACTTCCGTCAGGGGTCAGGAGATTACCCACATGTAGATCGGGGTTGGTGTCATCTATGACTCAGTCCCAGGTGTGCATGCCAGTTGTCCTTTTCTCTTAATCTGCCTTCCCCGGCACTATAGGCTTCTCACAACTCATGTCTGTGTAAACAAAAGTTTCCCGCAGTCCTATGTTCGAGAAGAGAAAGTTGAAAGGCGATTAAAAGATTAAGGGAGGGGCCTATATTCCTTTTGCCCTTCTTTGTCAGACAGTGCCCAAAATGCACGTTGTATTTTCCAGCTTTAAATGAAGCATTTGATGGCTGGGATTCTTGGGAAAATATAATAATATATATAATGTAATTACTACCTAAAAGGATGTCATAAAAAAAACTATCTAACGCAAAAATATAACAGTGAGGTTTCCAGCTTCTCATCTTCTTTTATGTTAGTGCCAAGCAGATGTGAGTAATCTGTTAAGACATGAAACACTGTTAAAAGCAGATAAAGCCACACTTGGAAACTAATGAGACGAAATCCTGCATACGGAGATATGCTAGCATCTCCTTGTAAGTAAATATATCCCGAACCAGAGAAAAAATTGCATAAGAATGCCTCAAAAATTCAGTTACTCCTACCAATACTGATACTGTACAATTAAACTTCTTTCTCAGAGAGAGAGAGAGAGAGAGAGAGAGAGAGAGAGAGAGAGAGAGAGAGAGAGAGAGAGAGAGAGAATGTATGCTCATGGATCTTAAAAGTTTTATCGCGTTATGCTATCAACTTTACATCGAATACAATCACAGTGCTGAGATAATTGAATTCGGAAATTCTACAAATCAAGCTTGGACTGCGCAAGAACAAGGTCTGCAGTGTCTCTCTCTCTCTCTCTCTCTCACCCCCCTGCCTCTGAACCTCGCTTGCCGAAACCATTATGTATTTCTTCCTACATTATCATTACACGAGATAAGCTTCTGCTACACAGCCAGTGGCAATTCCTATTTCACATTCAGTTGGCAAGAGAAAAAAAGGGAACCAAATCCTTGGAAACTACCAGCATAGATTTCGAGAAGCATTTCGCAATAAACCACTGGGAAAATACCAAGAATTCACAAACTGAAGGATAAATGAATCCAATGAAATTAGATGGTATAACATTAATTATCTGGAATCCAAAATATTAAGAAACTTCTTTAGAGATGTCACATTAGAAAAAATTCCCTTAAGAAACTTCTTTAGAGATGTCACATTAGAAAAAATTCCCTAAGAGAGAATGATTCATCATCAGAAGCACACTGTTACCCAAGCTGCTCATAAACAGTAGAAGCAGAACTGGGAAAGGTTCTGTTCATTATACATACAGGCTCGGTAAACGAAAAAAAAACCACTGTCTCAAGTATTATCATAAGACAATATACAAAAACGCAATATCTAAATAAAGTTAACCTGGATAAGCGTTCTACACAATCACTGCAGTTTCTTTTCAAATAGCAACACTGATTTTTCAAAATATCAGTGAATTCTACAATAATAATGAAACCTTATACCTATGTGATGTTTTGCAATACCAACTTTCAGAATAAATTCAGATCACTGCGATACTAAGGAACAAAAGCTTGTACAGAATCATGCCCCAGGTAATTCAGAGGGGAAATCAGGCGCTCGATTCGTGTTCGTTTTCTCACGGAGCTTCACAGCCTCGGAGTTTATCAGTTCCTTTGTTCACCTGACGCTTTTCCACTGATTCATGGTCAAATACACATCAACGTATCAAAGATTCTGGTCACTGCGAGTTTAGACGGGCTAGTCACGTCTCACAATAATTTGATGGTCATGTACATCTCCGCTGTAACGCAGACTCAAACCTCCGAATACGTTTGAAAGGAGAATCACGTCACTTTCACGTTTAATTGAAAAGACCCCATGAGGTATTGAAACCAGTTCTAATCACCGAGAGTCTTCTATTGCCATAAAAGGTTAACAACAAAACGCACTAAAGAAAACCATGATGCTTTTCAAGGCTTCGTCAGAAAGTTTTAAACTTGACATACTTCCAATTTTGAATTTGGGTATACGCTCTGAAAAACTGCGATAACCCTGTGGGTTAATCCCCATCCTAACTACAAAGCTAATTTTACAACCTTGATATGACTTGTATCCGAGTTAAAAATATTAAAGATAGCGCATATTATTTCTTTGAAATAACACCAGCAAAACTTAGAACAGCCAAACGTGAAGTAGGGTTTCTAATGGATTTTGATTTTTAAGAACGTGGAATGGACACATATGCGGCAAGCACAAGAGAAAAGAGGAAAGTTTCCTTTGCAATGTCTCACGCTGGACAACTTGGAAAACGGTCAAGGCAAATCACAAGTGAAGGGATGGAAGTAGGAAACTCGATACTGATACTTTCTCGTCATTAGTCCACCTCCTCGTCATTTAAGCCGAACTGTCAACCTATTAGATGAAAGACTAAAATGGCTTTCTCACAAAAATAAAAATCAGCACACCATTCATTCCGATGCTGCAAATTATTTCTCTCAACGCACTGTATACCCCTGAAACGACCAAGTTCAAATCTTATTGCTTTCTTTTTAATTAATTATTCGGCAATTACTAAATACCTTGAGACCAAATGAGGGAGAAAGGCGCCGTAAAGTGACAAACCAATTTCCTTCAGAGACGACTTCCACGACCCCGGATTCAATAGGGTGGATGGAAGCTTTTTTTTAAGAAACAGACATCACCCTAAAAAATAAACAGGTGAGCTCATGTGTTTACATGTATGTATGAACAAAATGGACGTTCACAAGTACATGTCAGGCCTAGGAAAAACGCACTCAATAAAACTAATTTACCTATGTCTAAAAAATTTACAATCATCGATTACCGGTACATAGGAAAACAAACATACTCACGCCGCCACGAAACAATAGATAATAAGTTTGAAAGACCACAACTTGAAACATTTCCTTTGGCAATAAGAGCAAATAACTCTTAACGCGAAGTCTTAATGCCATCAGTAAATGCATGCATACGTTCGTAAAAACATAATATTTATAATGTTAGTCACACGTCTACAAACTCATAAGACCTGCACCGACTCGCCAAAACAAATCGCACAGTACATGAAGCCAAAAGCTCGTCCGGGGTTGACCAGGCAACCCATGCAGGCAATACAGCCGAGAGCACAGTTATAAAAAGAATGAGGCACGAGACGCAAAATGCGGCCAAGCACCGCCAAGCACCACATTACCTCCGGTAGTGGCGCTGCGGAGATTCGCGCGTCAATTTCTCTGGCAGTTTCACGATGCCGAAATTTGCCAGAGAGGCGGAGAATCCCAGACACAAATTACCTAAAGGAAACAAGTAAATCTGAGAGAGAGAGAGAGAGAGAGAGAGAGAGAGAGAGAGAGAGAGAGAGAGAGAGAGAAAGGATCCCTCTTCATTGCTTGAGAGCGGTTGTTCCCGAACTCTCACTTTCAGAATAGAAATGCCGCACACACACACACGGAATCCGACCCCATGAGCCAGAAAGATCCAGCTGCAAACGAGGTCTTCAGGCAGGTGACCAGTAGAGCAAGTCAGCGAAAACGGAAATGGGATATTTATTAAAATGCTTGACACTCACTCTCTCTCTCTCTCTCTCTCTCTCTCTCTCTCTCTCTCTCTCTCTCTATATATATATATATATATATATATATATATATATATATATATATATATATATATATATACATATACAAGCAATGCAAAGGAAAATGTAATTTTCTGTGGTATTCGCTTATATACTGAAGTCATGTGCATCTACTGTGATTTTTTAATATATAAATATATATATTCTGAGCCACCAATAACTCTTTAATACCAAATTCATATACCTTGGGAATAACTTAAACCCGAAAAAGGAATTTTATATACATATATATATATATATATATATATATATATATATATATATATATATATATATATATATATATATATATATATATATATATATATTATGTACATTTGCCTGAGCCGGAGTGGATGCATCTATCTTGTATAATTACTTTCGGGTGTGAGCTATTCCCAAGGTATAGTGAATTTGATATTAAGGAGATATTCAAGCTATATATATATATATATATATATATATATATATATATATATATATATATATATATATATATATATATATATATATATATATATATATACATATATGTGTGTGTGTGTGTGTATGTGTGTGAATTCTAGGAAGCAAATCACGCAACGAATTACCATAGAATTACATCACCAGACATTGTAGAGAAGCAGCCCCAAGTCTGGATGCAAGCAAAATGAAGTCGTGTACTGACAGAACCATAATGTAGATTTCCTCTCTTATGAGAGAGACGAGGAAAAGGGGAACATTCGTATCTCACGATTTCCACAGCGCCAAGCTGAAAGAAAAAGAGGAGGAGGAGGAGGAGGAGGAGGAGGAGGAGGAGGAGGAGGAGGAGGAGGAGGAGGAGGAGGAGGAGGAGGAGGAGGAGGAGGAAGAAAGCAAGGTCAACAGGTCCAAGGCAACATCTTTAGCAAGATCTCTGCCCAAACGCCACCATACGTATACGGACTTGCTGCCTCACACTCCTACATTCCCCTGAAACCTTAACCAATATAGCCGCTGGTAACTCCCCGACCTCGTGAGGTCAAGCGCCCAGGGTCACGGGAAATTCCCTAAACGCTGTTACAACACTTCCCAGCTCTCCCTCATTCGCCACTATTCCATACGTTTAATTAAGGACTGTACGTCAAGACGGTTCGTCAGCAAGAAGTCCTTCGCTCCAGCTTTTGATTATTCTACTTTTCCGTCTCTATATAGCATTTTAGCGATATCTCAGTTCTCCACTTCGTTCTTTTTGACTTCAAACACTTCATCACTAGTGAACATGAGTCATTTCGAAAACCCTTTTTTCGGCCATAAAGTCACCACCATTATTCCTTGACTTAACAATTACCGTCAAGCTACCGCTATAGAGTGTGATGACGAGAATTGTTGTCACATCCTTGATGGCACCAAAATAGGAAACTATACACGATGGGAAACTCCAGTAAAGACGACTCGCACACACACAGAGAATGATTCATCAGATCATCACCGTTTAGTAATGTTAACACTCGAAAGGATGTCATAAAATAATGGCCCCAGTGACGAATTAAATCCCGTCTACAGTAGAACGCAAGAACCAAAGGCAAGAGGCCAAGAAATATCCTCATGAGATAGAACGTTCAGTATCAGCAATACTTGATATAAAGAGAACATCTACGTACAATAACTAAGAAAACAATTCAGCTGAAATGAAATGTATAGGGGAGAGTGGCTATCTATACTAAAAAAAAAAAAAAAATGTAACTCATTTCTTCGTAACAGAACAAGGGCACTGAGAGGAAAAGCGAAGAGAATGCCTCAAGTTCTCCCCCCCCCCCAGAAGTAGCCCACCCTGGGCCACCTGTAAAGGATGGTTCTGCCTTTGATTTATCAATATGAAATAATATTGATGCCTTTCAGGTCGGCCACGGCTCCCCCCTGCCCCCTTGAGCTTCAAAGTATACCTTAGTTTGACCAGACCACTGAGCTGATTAACAGCTCTCCTACGGCTGGCCAGAAGGATTAGATTTATTTTACGTGGCTAAGAACCAATTGGTTACCTAGCAACGGGACCTACAGCTTATTGTGGAATCCGAACCACATTACAACGAGAAATGAATTTCTATCACCAAAAACCAATTTCTCTAATTCTTCATTGGCCGGTCGGAGAACCGAACGCGGGCCCAGAGAGTGCTATCCGAGGACGACACCAACCCGTCCAATGAGGAACTCCTTTAGCTTCAAATACGGACCCCAATTCCAGCTACGATACCTTTTCCTGTTCACAAGGCCAGCAAATGTTTACGGTACTGGATAAGACCACAATACTTACTCGAAAGGTAAGCCTTGGGCAGGACTTTCGAATCGAAGACGGGAACGAATTCCATGTGTCCAAGAGCCCAAGCTCTCCTCAAAACATTTAGGTGGTCCTAGGTCGGTAGAGAGAGAGAGAGAGAGAGAGAGAGAGAGAGAGAGAGTTTTCTAACAGATTAGTTCCAACAATCTGATCAGGGGATGGAGGCTTACCTCGTACCGCGCTCCCCATGAGGATTCGTCATTATTTGCAGTGGTTATTGAAGACAATCACGTCAGATCGGTCTTTGCAATTCGATACGAGGTGAAAAATCGTGATGGAAGTTCCTACTGAAATTTGTTACACTGTGCTTGGGAAATTCGTTAAGGACTGCATATTTCAGGGGAAAACTGTGGGAGATATGAGGCTATCAGTCGAGAAACATGCCAAGCGCCATCCAGGGTCAAAGTATTTTTCAATTTAATTTATTATATTTTAAAAATGGCACTTGGCATGTTTCTCGACTGAAAAGCTCATATGAACAAACCACTTGCAAGTCCAGTTGGATTGCGGGCGCAAAAGCTATTAACATTATGAAACTCCGGTATCTGGTCGTCTACAAAGGCAATAAAATAAACATGTGAACAAAATTAAAAATGATGAAAAATCTCTTCATCAGTGTTTACCATACAAGTACCGCAACAGGAAAAAACGGTTTTTACTAAGCACTGATTACGTAAATCATAGTGATTTAGTAAAAATCGACAACAGACTTTGCAGTGGACATTCCAGCCGCAACTCGTCCAGATATATATATATATATATATATATATATATATATATATATATATATATATATATATATATATATATATATATATATATATATATATATATGTGTGTGTGTGTGTGTGTGTACAAATTTAAAAAAGAACTAAATTTTGAATTAATATACGAAGATAATAGTTTAAATTCAATTTATTTCATAAACTACCGAACAAAAGTTAAGAAAGAAGTTTTCAGGCAAACAATTTGTAAATGCAATTGCGAGCGTAAGCCTCTGAATCTCAAATTTCGTCAAACTGAACGGAATCTACAACTGCACGCGCGCGCACACACATTATATATACTCGTATATATATATATATATATATATATATATATATATATATATATATATATATATATATATATATATATATATATATATATATATATATATACATACAAATATAATATATATATATATATATATATATATATATATATATATATATATATATATATATATATATATATATATATATATATATATGCATGAGCAAAGAGCCAGCAAAAAACAGCAAAAGGAAGGAAATTCCTAAACGTTGCTTTTGCAACTGAGCAGAAAACCGAAAGGGATTTCCATGGCGGCGGCCTCTCTGCCTTTCTGGTGGAGGACTACATAAGTATCCCGACTGAAGGCCGCGTACTGTAATCTCCCGGTAACAATAATGACAAGCCTAATACTTCCAACAGGATACGCCACCTTATTCTATCGAACATATAATCAAGCCGAAACACTTCACGGAACGAGTCTGTCACACGCAACCTCATTGCAAATGAGAGAGAAGTGTCGGGAGGGTGCTGGTGGTATTTCTTACAGCCAATGTAAATGCCAAAGACGGAACGAAACATGAAACACGAGGAAAAAAAAAAACCTGACAAGAAAAAAAATAAGACTGTCTTAAAACCTGACTGAGATCCCAACCCCATTTCCCTTGACATTTCTTTCACGGAAAGGGAATCTGACTTCATTCCCGCTGGACAAGTCCTTCGCCCTTGGCCAGTACGACACTGAGGGCTCTTCGCCATCCTGCATACCTCACCTTCCGCCTGATGCTATGCATATGTATATGTGTAACGTTTGTGCAGGAATAGGCTACTTTATTTGACACCCGCATTCACCCTGTGTGAGTCATAGCATCGGTAGACGAAAAAAAAAAAAAAAAAAAAATTGTCCCAGAAGAAATGCAAAAAAAGAAAGAAAAAAAATTGTCCCAGAAGAAATGCAAAAAAAAAAAAAAAAAAAAAAAAAAAAAAAAAAAAAAAAGTTGTCCCAGAAGAAATGACTCTGGCCTCTGACTTCTGCGTATGTACAATACAAACTATAATCAGTATATCTAATGCAAACTTTTGTTCACATAAAAAAAAATTACCCAATCGAAAGATACATGTTTGAACTGAATTTAACAGCAATAATGATTACATGACAGTAGTAATGGTGACAGCAGTACTTCAATGTTAATAATAATGGAAATCAACAAACATGTCTACACCTGAATAATAATAATAATAATAATAATAATAATAATAATAACACGGTCCTTTTAGATGAGGATAAAATAAGCTCCTTTTCTTTCGAGCGTAGTTCTAACAACAGAGCAAGATTTAACACATAAAAAAGGTGTTACAATAATTATGATAGCGGGAATTAACACGCAATCACATTTGCAGTCGAAATTTGTTTTCGGGGCTAATAATAATGGCAGTAGTTTTGAACCTAATTATTATCATATTTGGCAGTAAAAAATTAATAGTTAATGTTGGGAAAGAAATACATTAGCCACTTACGTAAAAAACAGCGTCAAGTAATGTAGTAAAAAGTAGTATATATATATATATATATATATATATATATATATATATATATATATATATATATATATATATATATATATATATATATATATATATATATATATATATATATATATATATATATATATATATATATAGAGAGAGAGAGAGAGAGAGAGAGAGAGAGAGAGAGAGAGAGAGAGAGAGAGAGAGAGAGAGAGAGAGAGAGCTTATAATGTTGAACTCATTGTGAGGTCTCTTCCGCGTTCATTACTGAAGAACCTAACTTTGCGCAAGCAGCGACGTATATTCGAGCCTCTCATTAAAGTTCGATCTGACATTAGCGTAGGTAACGCCACAGACAGTAGAAGTTAAATTTTTTTCTCTTCACATCTAATGAACTTGAGAAAATATAAACACGAACTGACTTAATAATTAAGACGCTATTATATCAACAACAAGCCAGACACAAAAAAACCGTAGTATTCATCTGGGAATAACAAATAACCTCATTATCGAGTTAAGCAATTTTAATCTGCCAATTTCACGAGGCTAAAACCTGATTAGAAACGTGAGCAACTTGTATCCTATGGGGTGGTTAAATCTTGATGAAACTTTGCCTATATCAATGAATAATTAGTTGAGAGAGAGAGAGAGAGAGAGAGAGAGAGAGAGAGAGAGAGAGAGAGAGAGAGAGAGAGAGAGAGAGAGATTTATAAGTACTGTTCATATGTGAGGCAGAAGCGACCGAGATATTTATAAATGTATATATATATATATATATATATATATATATATATATATATATATATAGAGAGAGAGAGAGAGAGAGAGAGAGAGAGAGAGAGAGAGAGAGAGAGAAATTTATAAGTACTGTTCAAATGTGAGGCAGAAGAGACTGATATATATATATATATATATATATATATATATATATATATATATATATATATATATATATATATATATATATATATATATATATATATATACATACATACACACACACACACACACAGATGCAAAATAGGCCCCGTAATGGGAAGGAGGAAGAGACACCCTAAGATCCCTCAGCCGCAGGAGTAACCACGCACTTGCAGGCACATATACATTTCAAGGGATTAATAAAGCTCAATCTTGTACGTGACACTTAGAATGAAAAATCTCAGAGCGTTTTTTTTTTTCTCTATTTTTTAAAAAACAATCACGTTCGCGTTTCGCCATCACGGATCTAGACCAGAATGTGAAGAGAATCCAGTCCATGCTATGATTATACCGAGGAAGTGGTGCAGCCTATGACACACACACACACACACACACACACACACACACACACACACACACACACATCCGGTTTTCATAAGGGGTAGGGGTACGGGAATACATGTTAGTGCAGACGATATTCACACCAAAGGCAGCGCGTGCTGCCAATGTGTAATTTTGTTATTCCCGGCGGTGGGTGGGGGGGATGGGGGTTGGGGAGGGGTTAGTCTGTTTGCAAGCATGGATAAGACTGAGGCACAAAATGGTTACCGTTATGAGTGCTTTCATACACGTCGCATATAAACACAATACATATATCGTGCCTCTGAAGTACTTACCAGCTTTTTTTGTTCTCACTTTCTTATTCTTTCTAATAATTTGCCCAATACAGTGCAGCGTATCACCCTGATTCCATCATTTTTTTTCTAGCGCATAAAAATGTTTATATTAACTCAAAAATATAATCAGAAAAAATACATAGGCCGAAGTCGGGCGCGTCTTTGGCAAGCTTGTGGTCCTAATGTTATCTCGTTAGTACAACGAGCCATAATTGTATCCTGACGGAAGCCTTACCATTTCGTTCAAACATTCTGACGGAAGCCTTATGCCATTTCGTTCAAAACACAATTCTTGGCGACTGAAGCATTTTGTTGGATTTTCTTGTTGTACTACAGGAAATCCAAATCATGGTCAAAAGATGCTAGTGGAGAAATTATCAGTGTCAGATGCATCTGTCAAAACTGGAAGAAAAACTGCCTCCTGCCATGCATTTCGAGTCCTCTCATGAAACATTTTTTCGGTGTTCCAAAGAGTTTCATTCTGTACCAGAGGCTGTTCATTATGCAAGATTTTATACCGCTAAAATAATTTTGTTCTAAACTTAACGGAGTAAGAAGCCTGATAGCATAATTATTTATTACATCTAACGTAAAACTTACTCTGTATAGTTATGGGCATTCTGAAACATTTATCGTTGTTGTGTATTTTACATAAGAATAAAAAACAACTTGCATTCAATGGTCAGGGCAATCCGATGTTTAGTCATCGAGCCAATTACAGACACTTCAGCTCACACTTGCCACGGCGTCAATTTCCTATATATTGTGACGCCAGTTTTAGTAGACATAAATCAATCAAATAAAATCACTCTACCCAATGTCAAGATAAATCACCTGAGAGCATTCAGATCAATTATCACTGCTGCTTTTCCTTTTCACCACTTATATTGACAGTTCCTCGTTGGGAGAGTCGGTAGAGTTCTCGGCTAGCACTCTGCTAGGCCCGAGTTCGAGTCTCCGACCGGCCAATGAAGAATTAGAGGAATTTATTTCTGGTGATACAAATTCATTTCTCGCTATAATGTGGTTCGGATTCCACAATAAGCTGTAGGTCCCGTTGCTAAGTAACCAGTTGGTTCCTAGCCACGTAAGATACATCTAATCCTTCGGGCCAGCCCTAGGAGAGCTGTTAATCAGCTCAGTGGTCTGGTTAAACTAAGGTCTACTTAACTTTAACAAAGGAAGATAAACCTCATGGCCCAATTTTGCTGCTGCCATGGGAAGATAAGACGCCACCTAAAAGTTTGATGCTTGAATAACCCCACAAATTCAGTGACTTCTGCTCTCAAGAAGTCTCGCTTACTCATTTTCTAATTTCTCAATTGCTGCATGACCTTCGGCCAATTTCTTACTCTGACATCCGAGCTTGTTCCCTACCATGGCCACCTTACGGATTTAGAAGAGGTATTGATAGGTCATCCATTAAACAGTTTCTCCAAACATACCCTCCCGGATGTGGGGAATGTTGCATCAGGCCCGAAATACATTGGCACTATTCACATGCAAAATAAGAGGAATGCATTACCCAACGTTAATTGCATTAAAAGGACGCGCTACGGAAAAACAAGCGAGTCATCGCGATCATTATCAATATCTTACAATTTGAGCTAAAAACTGCTTTTTCATTGCTGTAGCACGAAAACTGTTTCCAAACATTCTTTTGATACCAAAAACCCGTAGGATAACAGCTTAACAAGCCGTCCAATAAATACACAGTGTTCATAAGGAATTTCGAGCTCATAAAACCGACTAATTCCACATAAGCATAATTCACGTGGTATGTTTACAAGTCCCATGTTGATCTAATGGGGTGCTGCTTGTGTTGAATAATAATTGCGTCTGCTCTCTCTCTCTCTCTCTCTCTCTCTCTCTCTCTCTCTCTCTCTCTCTCTCTCTCACAGATGATGATAATCAGTTAATTAAACAGTACATTACACCTTTAGTGGACACGATACTTTCGTGTAAATAGAATTCATTGCAAAAATGAAACTGGGAAGCCAACTTTTGGAAAAACATGCCATAAATGTTTGGTCAAAATATCATTTCACAAAAGCGAACATTGAAGAGAGAGAGATTGACATCCAGAGATACTGAGAATGCTTGATGCAACAATATTTTACGAAAATGGTGGTTTTCAATAATCAATTTTGTTCACTTGCACTCTCAAAACTGAGACGCGTTTTTCTTTTCCAAACATTTTTCGCGAGGACAGATCTCACTGCTATTTGAATGTGTTCGGTTGATATGAGCAACATAACTGTTCATGTTTTTGCATCCTACTTGGAATTTGGACGCGGGCAGTCTTCGTATAGGTAGAGCTTTTTTCTGTTCGTTTTTACAAAGTCCTTGTACCCCCCGATCTCTTGTTCCTAGAACAAACTTGTATCTAACTCGGCTGATTTATTTCTTATGTGATCGTTTCTGACGTTGCTCCACTTACAATTTTCCCTGATTTATTCTACGTGGTTTTACCTCTGCAATGGACATTTTTTTCATCCTTACAATCGTAGCCTAAGCACGACAAACATTCGGGGTCCTACCCCTCAACCTGAAACTCGTTCCGTCTTCATTCTTAACTTTAAAAGAACCTATTACTGTAGATCTAGATCAGTATATAATTATTCCTCTTCAAACCCTACCATCCTCCCTCCTTCTCCATAAAGGGCTCATGCCAGTTTTTGTGGTACCTAAAACAACACTGAAATTCACCTTCTATTATTTATCGGCACATCTACAAGGAAGACGGGTCTCAGAAGGCTCATTCAGATTTCGGAAGCTATCGATGTAGCGTATATTATTCAGAGGAGTTTATCAGCCGAAATCAATCGGACATGATCCACACACCGTTGAGAATAGTGCTCCCCTGTTCATGCGCTTGTGCACTTTATTTCACTTCCATTTACCCTTCTAATCATGCGTTAACACACTGCTTCTCAATAATAATGGTAACAATAACAGCAACTGAAAACAATATTAATAATGAAAACGCCTCCACCATGTGAAATGAAAATTTTCCTAATTAATTCAATTTCAGGACGCACCCTTAACCTCTGGATAATTGTTATTTCAAGGCGTGAGACACAAACGTTAGAAACCCTGGCATTCATTTCAGGGTGCGACTTACAAAGAAATAACATGGCTTCGATATGCCAAAGACTGATAGTAAGAGGGTAGGCCACTTCGGAGATATCACACTGGCTTTTAGAGTTGTGACCTTTGAATCGGCGAACATAAGCTGGAGTAGAACATGTTCCCCGGCTAGCACGCTGTTGGCCCAGCGTTCGACTCTCCGACCGGCCAATGAAGAATTAGAGGAATTTATTTCTGGTGATAGAAATTAATTTCTCGTCATAATGTGGTTCGGATTCTACAATAAGCTGTAGGACCCGTTGCTAGGTAACCAGTTGGTTCTTACCCACGTAAAAATACATCTAACCCTTCGGGCCAGCCCTAGGAGAGCTGTTAATCAGCTCAGTGGTCTGGTTAAACTAAGATATACTTAACTTTTCCCTGTCGACAAAATGTATACTAGTACTGCACCAGCCCCGGTTTTTTTTTTCCTAGGTTAGGTTAGGTTAGGTTAGGTTAGGTTGGGTTAAGTTAGGTTAGATCAATACCTTTAGTAAAAATAATCCCTTCAAAACCTTCAGAAAAATTTGGGTGTGGGAAACATAATGAGATTATTTTCAAGAAAATTCTATGGTTAGTTTTTAAGATACAGCGTCCCGCTTTTTTCAGGGAAATGTCCCGGCATTCTGTTACAACGGCTCCGCGTCTTGCCGCCAAAGATCGGCACCTCTTAAGTGACAGCTGTACATGACAAATCACCACGGCTGGAGTACGACTGCTTGCTAATCCTGATTTCGTTGAATTACATTTCACTAAAAATCTTATCTTCCGTTCCAATGGCCTCGGTAGCTTGTTTCTTACGGATGTGTCGACATTATTAATATATACTGATAATAATATACTATGCAGTAGTTATCCTGCATTATCAATATTTTAAATATCTTCTTCGCTAATGGGATTTCCTACTCACAGCACTCCAAGAATATCTCCACTGAATGAGACAAGATGGGGGAAAATACTTGAATGGAAACCACTACATAAGGTATGCTTAAAATATCAAAGTACACGAAAGTCGATGCGTCATCTAAACCGAAAAAAATTGGAATCGAGATATATGAATAACAGAAGGTTTCCATCTGACCCCAAAGAAACTCTGCAATAAATCTGATGACAGAAATGAGCAATGGCAGCTGTAAACCTAATACCACTGAGGTAATGGCAATATTTAAAGAATACGCTTTGTAAAAGACAAGAAAAGATGGAACAGTAATTTGGCTAGGGAGAAAATATTCAGGTGTCAGAAAATAAGGGAGCTTGAGACATAATAGAATACCTAAGGCAAAACAAAGGAAACATTTTTGAAGGTCGCAAAATGACCAGGGAAGACCGAACTCACAGGGAAAAAGTAAGCACTACAGAAAAGCTTAAGCCTCCGTAAAAAACGCCAGACATTCAACTTTGTACAAAAAGTTATGATACATAGCTTGCGTATGAAAACTGATGCCTTGTGAGTCTGTTTCTCAACTTTACCTTAAAAATTACTGTAGTAACTCACTTTTATTCTGCCAGAAACCGGCTCCGCCGCAACTAACCTGCAATTGAAGATTTATACATTAATTTATAAAAAACTAAACATAAACATACACACATATATATCAATATATATATATATATTGCATATTTGTAAAGGAAAGTGCAAATTTTCAGGACAAGAAAACGAGCCGTGAATGAAGTGCGGATTGAACAGAGTAGCCTAAGTAGTGACTGACGACAGTGAAGAGCAACTGCAAGAAACTAGTTGAGTTCGAAAGTGTTCGCAAAATGAGAAAGATGAGTTTCAATTTGAGCAAATGCAAGTTTAGGAGGATCAAAGAAAACCAGAATGCTGATATGGCTGGCTAAGTTTCGTCTACACAAACTATAAGTACAGCGGGTGTACGTATAATTTGTGTTCCTCCATACTTGTTTCAGAGAACTTTCAACGAATCACCATAATTGCATTTATAAAACTACATAACTGCATTTCGAGATAACGAAATCGCAGTGTGCTCTCTTTTTACTTTCGCTACTACCCAATCTCACATACATCCCAAGAAAAGGATTGCTCTCTGGTCAGCGCTTACGAAGAGAAACTGTTAACGGGAGAAGGGGGCACGGCATCAGCGAATCTTTCTTTTTCTGACAACTGGGGAAACGGCCACACGCGCCTTCGAAAAAGAATGAAGGAAGGGCCACGAATTTTTGTGTTTTTTATCTCCATGCGCTCGCCCAGCGGATATGGGTATGTCAAAAGCTGAACCAAGACATGATTGTGTCACAGTTATAAATAACATTAATTTCCCATTGCCATCTCTTGACATTTTTCGTTCATTTATTCCAACTGGGAACTGCGGTGTTGTCTGCAACGTAAAAGTCCTAGCAAGAAATATATATGTATGTGTGTGTGTGTGTGTATATATATATATAGATATATATATATATATATATATATATATATATATATATATATATATATATATATATATATATGTGTGTGTGTATATATATATACATACACACATATATATACATATATGTGTTTATATATACATACATACACATACAATACTGTAAGAATTACCTCTAGTTCCCAGAAACTAGCCTACTCGCATGTCAATATGAAAAGCTCCTAAATCAAAGTGGTGGGAATTCCAGCGGACAATAACGAAGAAGAACTTTGCATGAGTGACGTCACCAAGACTCGGGGCGTAAACTGCTGCTTCTTGAACTTTTCTGCTGTTAGCGCCACTTCGTCGGTTTATGTATTTCGCACACACCTCCAACAGATAACCGGATTCCGAGGAGGATTCCTCTTCAGAAATCAGGTTTATTGCACCTTTGTGCAATATAATTAATCTGAATAAACCAGTAAAAACTGGGAAGCTCGAGAGGTTCCCAAGATACCTTTTACGGAACTGAGGAGGAGGAATGTATTCAAGGGAGATAAACTATTAAGAAGAAGTGCAAATACTGCGCCAGTTAAAGCCCAGATTTCATTCAAGATGCAGACCAACATACTCATACAAACCACGAACTTTATGAGAGAGAGAGAGAGAGAGAGAGAGAGAGAGAGAGAGAGAGAGAGAGAGAGAGAGAGAGAGAGAGAGAGAGAGAGAGAGAGAGATTCTTGCAAATAATGATGGGAAAAACTGGCCAAAAATTGGCCCCGTCCGGGATAATTAAATATGTACAAAAAATTAATTGTATATTTCATTAGCTATACCGTCCATATCCTAGACTGTTCAGCTTTCTCTTAGCATTTGTGAATACATTAATGCATATTTAGCCTTAGCGTCCGCAACAATCATTTTAGTCATGCGAAGTTTCACCTTTTATGCAAAGCCAGGATTGAAACAGCCAAGTTCATTGAGACTTTTCATATAGGGAAACTGAAACCCGGTCTGAAAACGGATAATCTTCTCCACCATGAAAGATTTGTAATTCTGCAATTTTATATTTTCTCGAGTTTAAAAAAAAAAAAAAAAAATTTTTTGTTCCCTATTATAAACGTACATTTTCTATCTTTACAAAACCTGAAGACGGACGTGTGGCCGAACTGTTGTGGAAAAGTCTGAACAGAGCACGAAGAAAATGACAAGGTTTGTTTTTTGTGGTGCAGTTCCTCACCCGACTGCGATTTCCTTCTCCCGACATGGAAGTTTGTTTTTCCTCCATGCAGCAACGTAAACAAATCGCTGCAGCTGGCTCATTTCTCGAACAACATTTACGTAAGATGATCTTCAAACATCAAAATTCAGTTGTGACTACTAACGCCCGGGAATTTCCAGCTATGATAACTTTCTGGTAAAAACATAACTTGTTAAGAAAAATGCCTTTTCACAAAGGCTAGCCCCACACCTGGTAAGTTAAGTATACCTTAATTTAACCAGACCACTGAGCTGATTAACAGCTCTCTTAGGGCTGGCCCGAAGATTTAGATTTGATTAACAGCTCTCTTAGGGCTGGCCCGAAGATTTAGATTTATTTTACGTGGCTAAGAACCAATTGGTTACCTAGCAACGGGACCTACAACTTATTGTGGAATCCGAACCACATTATACCGAGAAATGAATTTCTATCGCCAGAAATAAGTTCCTCTTATTCTTCATTGGCCGGTCGGAGATTCAGACTCGCGGCCAGTAGAGTGCTAGATGAGAACGGCACCCACCCCACCCATACCTGGTAACATGGAGGCAACGCTGTGGACAGTGGATCCCTAATCATCTACCTACCCGAAGAAGACGAATCTACACAGCAAAGGGAAGCTCCACGTGCTTCACTTAAGCATTTTCTATTCGGGATCATCATCGAGGATCAACTTTGGGAAAGAGAGCGAGAGGGCTACAGCCTCAGACTATTTTGGCCTCAGAGGAACTCATGAGCATGCGTAAGAGTCTTTGGTGTTTAGTGTTGCGCATTTAAAGCAAAGACTTGTGGAGGGACAGCACAGCTACGGCAGGCTTTAAAAATTTTAGTGAAACATCATGAAAGTAGATAACCATAAAGAACAAGACTTATTTTTCTTAAGACATTTCATAAACAATTTAACCAATATTTATGATCATGCATCAACTATTCAAAAATCGTAATAGCATGCACGCTTCGTTCTGAAAACAGTCTTCATGGTATCTAAGATGTTCGACGCCATAAAAACTATAAACAAGCGGTAGAGACCAATGTTTCTCGTTCAAAAATATACCCATTAGTACAAATATTAAATGTACACAGCTCAAAATGGAGAATTGTGGAGAAAGAAAGAAACACTAAAAGAATTGTGGAGAAAGAAAGAAACACAAAGAATTGTGGAGAAAGAAAGAAAAACAAAGAATTGTGGAGAAAGAAACACTCAAAGAATTGTGGAGAAAGAAAGAAACACTCAAAGAATTGTGGAGAAGAAAGAAAAACTAAAAGAATTATGGAGAAAGAAAGAAACACTAAAAGAATTGTGGAGAAAGAAAGAAACACTCAAAGAATTATGGAGAAAGAAAGAAACACCCAAAGAATAATGGAGAAAGAAAGAAACACCCAAAGAATTATGGAGAAAGAAAGAAACACTCAAAGAATTATGAAGAAAGAAAGAAACACCCAAAGAATTATGGAGAAAGAAAGAAAGAAACACTCAAAGAATTATGGAGAAAGAAAGAAGCACTCAAACACTTTTAAAAATCCCTAAGAAACGTTACCCCAAAGAATAGTTGAGAAAAGGCCACGCAAAACATTTCGAATGTAATTTCGAAATAACCTAAAACATGAACATCTCAATGGAACACTTAAAACAAATCCTCTGAGTTTCGAAATTTTCAAGAACACTGAAATATCCGAGTACAAGAGCGATCGAACTCACAAAAGAGTAAACAAACCGAGAAAATCGAAACAGCGCGGCTCAAGAAAGACCACGACGGAGTTCAACGGGACGACACAAAACGAGAGTACACTGGTAAGGAGAATCCGGGAGTGAATTCTGACTGATATCATTACAAACACAAATAAAACAGGATATCAGCTTTAAACCAATTGTGGAGAACTGTGAAAAATGGTTACAATGACTAAAAATAATTACGAGAACAATGGACGCGGTTGTTCAAGATTAATTCGGTGTTCACTGTTTGTCAACAACTGTTCGCATTTTCATTTTCAAGTTAAATATTGCAATTAAGTTAAAAGGCACACAACACGGAAAAGGTTAATCACAATACACTGAAAATACACAAGCGCACACACATAATAATTTATGGTTGCTTTAATTCAGGACGTACGTAATACCTCTTAAGTTACATACAGTTAATGGAATTTTCTCGCGTTATTATATTTGCTGCTATTTGTCATATGCTATTCGACACTCCTGTTAAAGCGAACTGTGCAAAAATCAGTATATTTGGAGGAAATAGAAACGAGAGAGAGAGAGAGAGAGAGAGAGTATACCGGAAATGATAACCAAAATGAGGTCGAATTTATTTTGGGTGATGAGAATGCGACAAAGCCGGGAGAGGAGGGGGAGAGGAGCAGAGACTCGATCTGGTAGGGTCAGAAAGAAACAAAGTGACGAGAGGCGCGCGCGTGAGGGAGGGGGAGGGGGAGGGGGAGGAGGTTACAAGTGACGTCGCTCTTGGTTGTCATCCCAAGGTGGATGTTTGACGAGGTGATTAAAGATCACTTCCAGAGAAGCGCTCTTTTTGCGGGGCCTCGGGTGCGGACTTTTCAGAAGGAGATTTATGCTTGTCACACCAAAAAAATGACGTTATAACGCAGCGCGCAAAGCTGCCACACGTACCTCAGCGCCCTTTGTAAGGAAACCAGACTCTTAATGAAGACGAAACGCATTAAGTGAAAGCCATTCGTAAATATTGGCGATACTCGCTGCCAAACTCAGTGATCTGCTTTCTTCCTGCTTCTCGTGGTGTTCGTCGCTGTTGTGTCGCTTACCCTTTTCCTCACCTTTTCAACAATCTCCATTCCACCTCATCTCCCGTTTAGCCTTTTCCCCCCTGAAGATTCATCCTTCCATGTTTCTTCTTACATCATCTTCAATCCCTCATTTACATTCGGATTCGGTTTCACATTACTCTTGCTTCGTCTATCAATTCATAACAATAACTTGCTCAGAATAATAAAGGAGCGCAGAAAAAATAAATAAAGATAAACTCAATACTTACATACAATATGCAGACAAAAAACAATAACACCGTCACTGTCGCATGGCACCTCAGTGTACTGTAAAGCATGAGTCACACACTGGCGATTCAAGGACGCGCATGTCGTAACGGCCGAAAATTTGCTAATTATGACGCCATTACGATGTAATCGCCAACAGTCGCCATGAATCGTTACCGCGTCGCCGAGTTTGGCGCAGTACACCAAGTGATGGCGATGGACCAAACGTCAACTGTCACTTGTCGTCATGTCATTGGGCACTAGGCAACACTGACGCAATGGCGTCGCCATTTGTCGTAATTAGATTGCGCATTCCGTAACTCGCAATTGTGACTTGCACCAACATCTGCCATCACTTGGTGCTGGTCGCCAAACTTGGCGACGCTGTAACGATTCATGGTGATTGTTGGCGATTTGGTCGTAATTACAGCATAATGAAGTTGTAATTCGACATTTACGCATTGCGCGTCCTTGAATCGTAAATGTGTGACCGAGCCGCTGACAATTTTTTTCTGGCCCCAAGCCCGTGAATGATGGTGATGACTGCCAAAACCAGCCAATATGCTGTGAGCGTTCTTGAATCACCGATGTGTGACTCCGGCAAAACAAACAATCTAAGATCCTCAGCATCAATAATGGTTTCAAGAAGACTTCTGGCACTGAGTAGCTTGGAAACATATCGACTCAAAATCTTGCATGTATTCTCCTCTCACCTCTATCTTTCTTAGAGGCTGAACAAGTCTACGTTACTTCAAACTTACCCTGAAGAACTTATGCAGTTCAACATTTCTTCCTTACAGTTTCTGGTCTTTATGTTGGTTGTAACTATCTCCATTTGCGATACGACTCTCTTATAATATGTAATTCTTCCTTTGGTACCCCTATCGACATAATGATTCAATTGCTATTATCCACTAAAAATTCAGCCTTTTCCCTAAAGTTGAAGCAGAGTCCACTCTATCCGGTGGGTTTGTTACACCAGCTAAGCCACCACTTCTACAATTGGCCTGGCCCTTAACTCACTTCTCTCCCCTTTTTTTATTTTGCTCATGACGACATTCGTGATGGGGATCCGGCTGCCCGTCCCTTGGGCCTCTGCATCTAAAATGGAAGAGGTCTTTTTCACCTCACGAGGGAACAAGAGTCTTTCATGAAATCCCATAGAACAGATTTACTAACGACTTGAACCTCAAATCCTTTTGTTCCAAATTTGCAAAGTTAACAGATTAATTTTTTCTTTACCTTTTTCCTAATCTATTCTGCCTCATCTGATGCCAGCTAGATGCCCCACCCTTATGGTCTGAGCCGAGAATCTCCAGTCAAGAAAATACCTACCAACGGAGAAACAAATCCAGTTATGTATGGGTAAATATATTTAAAAATAAATCTCTACGGACAGCTTTCGGGAATCTGTTCGACTTCCCTTTTCAATCTAAATTTATTGATTGATACCTACCAATAACAGTTTTTCAGAACCTTGATGCACTTGAAAAATAAACATACACTGGATTTGCGGAGACTCGTAACATTCGAGTGGCCTTGTACTTAGTTAAAAGGATCACGGTTTTGAAAATGAGGTTGTGGCATGGGTTCGTCCTAATTCAACCGTTTTTTATCATATGGGCGATAAGGAACCCCGCAGAATTTGAAGTCTTTTGTTACTAGAACTCTCAAGAAATTGCTTTGGTTTACACACACACGCACACACATTATATATATATATATAAATATATATATATATATATATATATATATATATATATATATATATATATATATATATATATATATATATTTTAAGTACGCGTCTATCTATCTATCTCTCTACCTATTCATATAGCCTATGTGTGTGAACACATTTGCAAACACGCATGTGTTTAAAGTTTCTAACTCGAAATCAATCTGGCATAGTAGCATGGGTAAAACTTACAGGGACTTGATTAGTTTCGTAGTAATACGAGACAAGTTTGCAAGACCCTAAGAACAACCAAATCCTGTGGAGATGATTTGAAATTTACAATTACACACTATAACCGAGGATACCGTACTGACAGCATTGCACCAGTAAAAAGTGGTTTAATTTACAAATATCTCCTCCTTAAAAATGTTAAGAACAACTTCCTACAGCAAGAGAAGACTGGATGTTGAAAGCAGAATGAGAGCTTAAGCACCCGTGGATAAAATCATTCACGGCACTGCAAGAGTTACTGCAACCGTCTGCGTATTTATAGAACAGCCAGTCATACTTTCACTTGGAATGGTGAGCAATACCCACTAAAGAAAGCAATACATACGTAAATACTATAAGGGTTTATTAAAAAATAATAATAATAATAAGATGATGATGATGATAATATGCTGTCAAAAAGAAAATACTTCAAGAGGTGATTGTGGAAAGATAATGATGTAGCAAAAAAAAAGCTCTGACCAATTTGTGCAGCCGGACAGGAAGACCTGAGGTTTATATTAGTAAAAGAGCCGAGACCTGAAAGAAAATCCAATAGCACAACCCACCCACGGTCGAAGATTAAGAGTACGCAAGAGGAGAATACAAAAATTAATAGAACTGACGTCATGCAAGAACATCGCTGTATGTAATCAACCGGTTCATCTTACGCTCGCACTGGAGAGAGAGAGAGAGAGAGAGAGAGAGAGAGAGAGAGAGAGAGATTTTCAATAAAATTTAAGTAAGCGCTTGGGAAATAATTTTTAAGAACCTAAATTATAGTGATGAGGATAAAGATTGAAAAAAAAAAATACATGATGAAAGCGAAAACAGTGAAAATGAAGAGTGGCAAATCAATGGTCAAATAAAAAAGATGTGAGCGGACGGAGACACACCAAGCTGGCGTAGAAAGGAGGTATTAGTAAAAAAAAAAAAAAAAAGAAAGCTTTCGGCGGAGGCAAAAGAAAGGCGGCACGACAGAGATCAAGGGCGGTAATGCGTGCCCGACGTTAACAAGTAAAAAAATGCGGCTGCCATTCATGACGAGGGGAGAAGGGACAAGGGTGGGGGAGGAGAAGGGACAAGGGGGGGGGAGGGAGAAGGGACAAGGGTGGGGGGAGGAGAAGGGACAAGGGTGGGGAGGAGGGAGGGAGGGAGGGACGACGGGCCGGCCAACCAGAAAGGGATCCGTGTTCGCCCGATCATTACTGACACGGATCTAGTTAACCTTAATTACTTATCTACAATTCTCATGACTGAGACACAGACACAGAGAGAGAGAGAGAGAGAGAGAGAGAGAGAGAGAGAGAGAGAGAGAGAGAGAGAGAGAGTTTTTTGTACCATGAAGTGCGTGGAATTCATTCTTTAACAGAAAAACAGGATACTATGATGCCGGGGGAAAATATAAAGGCCTGCGAGTTACTGAACTGCATCATGCACTGCAAAAATTATCCTGGTTAACAAAGAAGAAAATCTCCTTTCCTTTACTACACTTCTACACCTTATTTCATTGCTAGTATTCTACTTCCCTCTCTCTCTGTTACGATAAGTACATCTATTTACCTTCGTTCATATAACTTTCAGCTAAATGCTTCCTAAAGTCAAAAGCCAACACTGGTCACAGATATAAGAACGTAATTGACGGAAAAGCGTGCTTGGTCTTACCGACTGCTGCATTTATCTTTCTTCTAGCAAGGACTTGATGCATAGCATTCACTACTAATTATATTCATCATTTTCTACTCATTTCTTCTTTCTCTTAAAGCTTTAGTACTTCTCTCTCTCTCTCTCTCTCTCTCTCTCTCTCTCTCTCTCTCTCTCTCTCTCTCTCAAAACAATCTACTATATATCTACATATATATGTGTGTGTATAAAAGAATCACAGGTAGTCTGAAAGAATTTTGTAGAGGAGAACCGATCCCATAACGAATAATGAAGCCATGCATTCCATGAAAGAGGATTGGTTAATGACGGGTTGTGAACCCACTGACAGGACTAAAGCGCCACCCGAAATGGTCTTGCCAACATGAACCACACTGTCACTCCTGCAGGATGCCAGAAAAGGGATACAAGAGCGTTTGTGCCGTTATGCATGGTGTGAAAATCATTTAATCGTTAGGGAAACAGAGTAGCAGCCCATGACCTGTGGCATTATTAAAAAAAAAATACATTACTAAGCCCCTGTGCTATAAATGTCTGAGGGCATGGTACTGAAGAGAAACAATGTATGACAGTTGATTGGTTTAAGGTTAGAAAACTGTCAATTTCGGCAGTTACTGAAAGGTGAAAGGGCAGACTGTAGAAGAGTGGGAATGACAGAGTGGCTGCATTATGGGTCAAATGGAAAGATGAAGGGATAACAAAAGGGTAGCATTTGCTGAGTCACGAAGGCTCTAGGGCCCTGTCAGAGAGTACAAATGTTATTTCCATGTTTGCATAGCAAAAGGAAAATTCGTGTTCTTGAGTGTACACGGTCCAGGAATGGAAAAGAATGAGTGTGAAAGATAGTGGTTTTGGGAGAGTTTGAATCAGCATCTGGATGGTTTGGAAAACATGAAAGGGTGGTTGTACTCTAATAAAATTTCAGTGCAAAGGTAAGTAACAGAGGAAGAGGTGGTGTAGTTGGCAGATATAGAATTCCTGGCGTAAATTAAAATGGAGAGACTTTTGATCAGAGGAAACGTAGGGCTTTCGAGGAACGAAATGTTCACAAGTACACTTTGGTGGGAAAACAGTAGAGTAAAGTTTGTTACGTTGTGTTTTAGCTGAATACGTGGAGGAACGTGATGGATATAATCATGAAAAGAGGAATGACTAGAAGTATATCTGAACATTACTACATTTTGTCGAGGTAAAAAGGCAGACGTACAGGAAGGAGAGGCCATGAATACAAGTAAAACCGGTGAGTTTGATAACAAGGAAGCGATTATAACGTATGACAAAAATGGACGAAATTTGGGCTTTAGAAGTGAAAGCATAAGAGAGAAGTATGAAAATTGGAGGAAAAGTTCATACATTAAGCAGGTAGTGTTTATAATTATAGAAAAGAAAAACAAGAGAGAATAACAACTGTAAGTGCTGGGAAGATAGCAAAGGACGTAAAAAAAAAAAATGTTAGTTAGGTTGGAATTGTATGACAATACAGAAGACCACTTTAGGTTGAATAAGACCTTACTCTATTGTGAAGTATATATACATGAAGAGAGAAAGAATAATGAACAAACGGATCTCAAAATAAACTATGCAAATGGAGACATGCCTTGGGTTGATGAAATGAGTACTTTTAGAAATCTTTTGAAGGGAATGGAAGGGTTTAGTGTAAGTTTGAGAATGCCTGCGGAGTGACTGTTGGGGAAATAAGGACTGTAATTAAGTGGCTGATGTACGGAAAATCTTCAACAGTTCATGGCATAGCAAGTTACATGCTGCAAAGTGGCCGACTACGGTGTGTAAGGTACTTCTAGATGAAGGAAAAGTTTCAAAGGAATAAGTGAGATAAATGTTGAACTCTTTCCTTTATTCATGGCAAAGATGAATGAGGAGACTAAGAATTTTAGGGGCATAAAGCTAATTTGCCCTTTGAGATGCCAATAACTAAGTCAAATTAATTGTACATTTGGCTTAAGTATTTTACCAAAAAAAACTTGTGACGTCACAAAATGCTTGAAGAATGTAACTAAATTAGTGCGCTGAACGCATAATTCACAGAATATACATACACACACACATGTATGTATGTATGTATGTATGTATGTATGTATGTATGTATGTATGTATGTATGTATATGTATATATATATATATATATATATATATATATATATATATATATATATATATATATATATATATATATCAAACAAATACCATTTCTCTCTCTCAAGTATAGAATTATTAGAAAATTTATATTTTTTCTGGAACTTTACTGTATAATGGCCGGCACTCATAGCAATAAACTGTACAGTAGTCCAAAGCAATTTATCATAGATTTATGTGGTACACGGAGAAGTAACATATCTGCTATTGTACTTCCGAGGTAGACACTAAACATTTTTGTTATTTATTACTAACTACAATTTGTCATTTGGAGTTTTTTCCGGGGGTGCGGGATTAGGTTCCTTTTATTTGCATATCATAGTATCCCCACATAAAAACAACTTTGCACTGACAGTTCAAAATGGCTGTAAACTGTATCCTTAGAAAGGTACGAAAGCAAAAAATAAACATCTTTCTTACAGGTTAAGTTTAAAGCATATCTGGACTTCTCATTTTGTTGTTTTCTTGCTTTGAACATACAATAAATTACAGATGAAACCAAAACTGCTGTCCCACCACATGAAACAACTTTAGATGGCAAAAAAAAAAAAAAAAAAAAAAAAAAAAAAAAATAGGTAGACAAAACGTGGTCAGCGAGATTGATCATCCCAGAAACTGACGCAATCGGAAGTCTAACAGGGACGGTAAACCATGGACAGAGAGCAAAAGGGGTGACGGGAGAAAAGCAGATTAGGTTTAGATATGGAGGAAGAATTGGGGACCGATTTCTCAAGTGTTTGTTATGAAACAACTATGTTTAGGAGCAAGGAGAAAACGCTGCAGGTGACATACAAGGACCTAGAAAAAGACTATGATGAAAATGATAGACAGGCACTATGGATGGCGTCCAGGATATATCGTATAGAAGTGCTTGCTGCGAGTGATTCAAAGTTTCTAGGTTGGAAGCAAACAGTATTTGAACGAATATACAAAAAGTGACTGGTTTGGTATAAAAGTGGGTCTGGGACAAGGTTGCATTATGCATCCATGGTTATGTTCACATTTTCATCAATAGAGAGACGTGGGTAATCAGATCGTGGACAGAGAATTTAGGTGCAAAGTTGTGGAATAAGAAAATGGGTCATGAATGACTTCCATTTGCAGATGATACAGAACTGTAAGGAGGTAAATAGTGTTTATGCATAAATTAGTGTGTGTGTGTGAAACCTTCTGCTAAAAAAAAGAAAAGCTAACAGCAAATGTAAGCATGATGATAAATAGTAACCAGGAAGATGGAACAATGATAGGTAATACGGATGGTGGAAAAATAGAAGGCAGTTAATTTGTATGTATGTCGTTTTTGGGAGTAAATGGAATTGATGATGGAAGGACAAACAAAGGGATGAATCACAGTGTAAGTATGACAAGGCAGTGGGAAGAGTGTATGTGCAAAAGAAAAAAAAAAGGAAGAGAACGGGAGTACGTAAAGAAGCCAAGAAAAGAATATATGAAATGACTGTGGAGCCAACTCTCCTTTACAGAAGTGCAATATGGATTTTGAATGCAAATGAAATAAAAAAGGTTGAACATATCAAGATGAAACGTTTGCTTAGCATATACAGTGCTGAAAGAACTGAAAGGATGAAATACACATAAAGATAAGTGAAAGTGGTCACCAAGATATGCAAGTGAAAATATCTACCATGATGGTTTAAAATGGCTCAGTGAGTTAATATCCTGCTGATGTAACCCGACAGCATTATGTGGACTAAGGGGTCCGTAAAGAAATTAGAAAATCAGACACGAAACAGGTTAGAAAAAGTATATTCTGCGCGCACATACACACACATATATATATATTATATAATAAAACACATTATACACATACACACATATATATATATATATATATATAATAATATATATATATATATACATATATATATATATATATATATATATATATATATATATATATATATATATATATATATATATATATATATATATATATATATATATATATATATATATATATAGAGAGAGAGAGAGAGAGAGAGAGAGAGAGAGAGAGAGAGAGAGAGAGAGAGAGAGAGAGAGAGCTATGGCATCTGAATGAAGCAATGCGCCCAATTTCTCAAGGGCTACTTTTTGAGCGACACGTCTGCTAAACAACGAAAATGAACAACTCACAATATACCAATGAAAAGCCGTACCCAAACAAACAAACAAACAAACAAAAAGACGCAATCAAACCAAACAACCATTATGAACCACCTCTTGGAAGGCTGCAACGAAATGCAGAGTAACGGGGTACCCCCGAAAAAAAAAGGCCCTCAATATCAGTCAGTTGAAGGCAACAGCATCCCCCCTCCTTTTTCCTTATTAGATCTCCTGGCAGGTGGCAGGAACCGGCGTGTCACTTTTCCCAAATAGGGTACTTTAATGAGAATGCCGGCGATATTTGCAATAGGTTCGTGACCTGTAGTGCAAACTCTGAACGCTCAATTAGCATGGTTCTTGCACAGCATGTTAAAAATGACAACCCGGATGAGGAACACCAAGAGCAATCGGAAGAGAAGATGGCAAGGGCAGAAGGAAGGAGATTCTCGAATGGGGACACGACACCACGGCCAGAACATTCGTCCACGTCTGACTGGATCTTCGCACATTGTGTTGTGTGGTCCGTGGCAGCGTGTTACTATGTATTTTTCCTTCTAAAACCATTAACTGGGTTAAACTCCAAGGAAGAGCGGTATCGTTGCCCGTATACCATTTCATCTTAAATGTATACCCACTTCATCTTGCATATGTACCCATTTCATTTTGAAAGTACACCCATTTCCATCCTGAATGTATACCCATCTCAAATGTACATCCACTTCTTGAATATATACCCATTTCATCTTGAATGTATACCCATTTCATCTTAAATGTACATCCACTTCTTCTTGAATATATACCCATTTCATCTTGAATGTATGCCCATTTCATCTTAAATGTACACCCAGTTCATCTTGAATGTATACTATTTCATCTTAAATTTATACCTATTTCACCTTGAATGTATACCAATTCAATCTTAAATGTAAACCTGTTTCATCTTGAATGTATATCTATTTCATCTTAAATGTATACCATGACATCTTGAATGTATACCATTTCATCTTAAATGTATACCCACTTCATCTAGAATATATACCCATTTCATTTGAATGTACACCCATTTCATCCTGAATGTATACCCATTTCATCTAGAATATATACCCGTTTCATTTTGAACGTACACCCATTTCATCCTGAATGTATACCCATTTCATCTTGAATGTAGACCCACTTCATCTTGAATATATACCCATTTCATTTTGAATGTATACCCATTTCATCTTAAATGTATACCTATTTCATTTTAAATGTACACCCATTTCATTTTAAATGTATACCCATTTCATCTTGTATGTATACCCATTTCATCTTAAATGCATACCCATTTAATCTTAAATGTATAACCATTTCATCTTAAATCTATAACTATTTCATCTTAAATGTATACCCATTTCATCTTAAATGTACACCCACTTCATCTTGAATGTATACCCATTTCATCTTGAACGTACACCCATTTCATCTTGAATGTATACCCATTTCATCTTAAATGTATACCCATTTCATCTTGAATGTATACCCATTTAATCTTCAATGTAAACCCATTTCATCTTCAATGTATACCGAATTCATCTTAAATGTATACCATTTCGTCCTGAATGTATACCCACTTCATCTTAAAAGTATACCCATTGTAACGACGACAGAAACTATTCACATCTTTTACTAGTGTCTTTAGGCTGTGGTTCTCTTACAAATTTCTCCTTAATTGAGAACAAATCTGACAAGATAGCTAACAAAAGGAAACGTAACATAAGGACCTCTGGACATTCTCTTATTTCAGGCTTAATACAAATGTGTGCCTTATAAACGTATGAGTATGCGGACTCACGAAAGGAAGTGGTCCTCCTATGGGCATTTTTTTTCCCCTACTGTGACAATGAAAAGGAGATTCGTGGAATGTCATACATACCTAGCGGTGACATTCGGAGCCCAAGGAATGTCATATGAAGTAAGGAGCGCAAAAGCGGATTCAGAATGCCGGCCATACCGAGCGGTGTGAAACGGATTCCAGGGAATGTCACATATAGCGAACGGTGTCAGAAAGAATTTCTTGAAATGACGCCTATCTGAACCGGATACCACGATTTCTTGAACTAGGATACCATGTGCTAGTGATCCAAACGTTTCTGAAAATTTCTAACTGCATGGGCAATAAAACCAACTAGTCAATTTCATCATCATAGCTTCCCCCGCCGTGTGACGCAAAAGACCTCTGTGAAACTCCGGAACTCTCTTGTCTTCTGAGTTCTATTTTCTACAAATCTCTACTCGTCTGTAGCATCGAATTCTATTCTCTCATGGGTCGTGTGGAAGACATGTCCAAGCCACCTATATCTCCATTTCATCGTTATCTATTCAACTTATGAAACATCCGTGATTCCGCAAAATTATCCCCAACTCATAAGAAAATTGCAGCGTCATAAAAATATGAGGAGTAGCAAATACTGAGAGCAATTAGAATTATTATTCAATAACTGCAAGTACTAAATATACCAATCCTACAAACACGAAGACACTTCAATGGCAGAATACGAGAAAAATTAAGCTTACTCATAAGCACAATTGGCTCTATTCACTAACTCTTCGTGGTTAACAGAATGTTGAATCTAAAGCAAAATTAAATAGTAAACGCATGTGGTGATAATTACAAAAACTGAAAATGTCAAATGCATACTTCTCAACAATCAGCTTCATCTAACTACGAATGAGAGAGAGAGAGAGAGAGAGAGAGAGAGAGAGAGAGAGAGAGAGAGAGAGGTCTTACAACCAATTATATAAACAAACCGTTACTGGCTATAACCTACCATCACATCAAGAACGCCTGCGACAGGGAGAACAAGGTTAATGGTGAGAGAACTCTGACACATAACAGGGCAGCGGCGTGGTCTTTGAAATGCGGGTGGCAACGAAAAAGAGGACCAGTGTCCACCACACGACGATCGAGAAAAACCCACACTGGCCGCGTCATTCGTAGGAAAGAAGAGGTAGAACTGCAATGGATGGCAGGAAAAAAAAAAAAAAAGGCCAATTTTGAATAGTGTAGCAGTTTTATACTCTCGCAGGAGGATAACGGAGAGAAAAAAAAATGAAAATATGGGTCCAAAGGGAAGTTTTGGACAATTTTTGGAAAACTAATTCTTGAAAATGAGTGACTTTCGAAATCATATTCTATTGCCGTCAGTTGTATTTCAATATAATGCTGATGATGGACTGATTCTCATTCACCAGTTCTTGGCATCAGGAGAATATAGACAGACAGACATACATACATACATATATATGTATACATATATATGTATATAACAGATAATATACACAATATACATATACGCGTGTGTATATGTATGTATGTATATTTATATATATATATATATATATATATATATATATATATATATATATATATATATATATATATATATATATATATATATAAAAAATAGATAATATATACACGTATATCGATATACGTGTATATACATTATATATATACATATACACGTACATCTATATTGTGTATATTATCTACATTATATATGTATTATATATACATATATGTATACACGTATATCTATATTGTGTATATTAGTATATGTGTGTGCGTGTGTGTGTGTGTATGCCTGTATTCTCCTGATGCCAAGAACTGTGGTATTTTGAAACCGTCTCTCTTCAGCCTATCATATCTGAAGCAAGGAATTTATAGCATAAGGCCTTAATGTCTTTTTTTTTTTCTAGCTGAGATTTACCATGACGGAAACAGAGATAGATGCCTTTCCAACAACTCAGTATAAAAAAAAATTAATCTTCTTTCAATTCGAGCACACCGTCCTTTACTTTCCCACTGCACGAGCGGGCAAAAATGACATGTAAAGTAGACAACATACTGTACATAACCATTCGAAGAACGGTCCCACCAGTTGGCGCAAAACTTCGCTGGGTACGTCTGCTATAAAAGCACTTGAAAAATGCCTTTTGCCAAACGCCGCCCCAACGAAGAGCATGGCAACGAAAACTCCGAAACTGCCTGTTTTTGGCTGGTGTGCGCGCCTTCACCCGCGCCGTGCAGGAGCCCAGAGCGGCCGGGCCAAACCGGAAAGTTCTACACGGAACTCAGCACGTGTGTTTCATGTGGCTCTCCTGATTTGCTAAATCTCCTCGCCCTTCATGAAACCACCCATAGGAACCCATACGGGGTAACGATGCCCATCGCAAAAGGTCAAGGTCTTTCATGGTAGGTCTAACGCAAATCCTTAAAAAAAATTAACAAATACAAATAAATGAATGATCGATCCTAGTGTTGCAAACCTTTACGCTAATCTTTTCATTCGACCTTCTCTTAGTCAAAATGAAAAGTCATACCACAACAGAAAGCCAGTAAAGTGGAAAAGAAAACAACTTAGAGGAAAAAAAAAACATCAGAAACAAGACTTCAGCAATGCACCCTCAAGCACACGAGAACACTCCTGTTATTACTGTGTTTAGTATCATTGTAGAGTTTTGCAATTTTCAATATTCGTATTTAGCCTTCTGGACCTGACCACCTAAGAACCCCAGATGGAAATTAATCGTCTGCAGTCTGTATTTTTTATTGTTATTTTTAATTTATTTCTATTATTCCCCATATAATTACTGTCATTGCCATTATTATGAATTCTATTTTTTCTACTTCTTCAGCAACTGTGTGGATACTGCCGGTAATTATTTTTGTCATGTTACCTTATGTATCTAGATTGTGTGCGTTGTATTTGTATCTTCCCTGAGCCGCAATCAAGATTATTATTATTCAGGATCCTACTTCAGCCTTCCAGGAGGGATTCCTCGTGTATTACCAGCATACCCTCTAAATCAAATTCCAGGACAGCAATTACTGTGGCAAAGGATTTCCACGCGTTAGATCTCTTTCGTTTCCTCTCCTCTCCTCACACCAAAATGTTTACTTACATTCATACATACAGTACGTACATTACGTTCTTCATTGGTGGGGAGAGTAGAGCTCTCGGCTAGCACGCTGTTGGCCCAGCGTTCGACTCTCCGACCGGCCAATGAATAATTAGAGGAATTTATTTCTGGTGATAGAAATTCATTTCTCATCATAAGCTGTAGGTCCCGTTGCTAGGTGACCAGTTGGTTCTCAGCCACGTAAAATAAATCTAATCCTTCGGGCCAGCCCTAAGAGAGCTGTTAATCAGCTCAGTGGTCTGGTTAAACTAAGATATACTTAACTTTGTACATATATTACCAGAAAGAAGAAAAGACAAAGACAAATTACTGTTACATTACATATTTCCTTGGAGAGCCCAGTTCAAAATTCTAATGGACTGACAGCGTCATAAAAACATCAGAGGTAGAAAGCAATGACCCTAATGGGGCGATGACAAGAGAGTAGGCTACCCTACTCACCACAATTAAGACAAAGCCATGACCTAATTACAAGCATAGAAAATGGGTCTCGCGGCTACTTCCTAACTTGCATACTTGCTTTATGCTTCCCGCCCTTACATGTAAGATGGCGGCCCTCTCCCTCTTCCCATCTCTTCCACCTGAATTTCACGCCAACCGAAGTATGGTGCACATATCTATTTTAAGGCGACATCACCACCAACCTAACGCCGGTGAGGTGGTTTTCCTTCGCAGTTCATTTTAAAAACTTGACATTTACGGTCCTACTGTTTATTAAGTTTCAATTTTAAGTCTTCCAAATGTATCGTTTTCATCGCCGATATCATTACTTCTTTTCTAAAACATCAAACTGCAGCAGTCAGTGACTACAGCAATCCCCACAGACAGGACTTTCCCAGCTCCCCGTATCCATAAAAAACGAACTAAAAACCCCCAGCGTTATCACTCACTGCGGCCAGATAACGTAAACAAACACGATAAACGTTATCCACATCCTGCGATTACCGTTTGTCTCGGAGGTCAAGATTTACAGACATCCGCGTCAAGGCAAAATCCGCCTTCGTCAGTTCAACGGTGTCATCGCTCACTCCTCCACTCAATAACAAAATGCTTAAGACATCCCGGCCATGTGCGTCTCATGCACGACGCAGGTGGTGAATCCCAAGTGTTGGCCAGGATGTCCAATCATATCTACAATCCGTGAGAAACAAGTGAAAAAGCCCAACGATAACACCATCCCCGGAGAAGAGGAAGAAAAAAAAAAGTAAAAAAATGTGCCGAAGTTTGTTCGGCGCAGTCGAGTTTCCTGTACATCGTATAATCAAGGCCACCGAAAATAATCTATCTTTCGGTGTCTCGGTATAATGCTGTATGAGCCGCAGCCCATGAAACTTCCAGCCACGGCCGGGTGGTGGCCTGTCGTGTAGCTTGC
Source organism: Macrobrachium rosenbergii (assembly GCF_040412425.1). Lineage (NCBI taxonomy): Eukaryota > Metazoa > Arthropoda > Malacostraca > Decapoda > Palaemonidae > Macrobrachium > Macrobrachium rosenbergii. The sequence goes on along the minus strand of NC_089799.1, from coordinate 38,640,874 downwards.
CAGACGCACGATCATAGCTAACTTTAACCTTAAGAAAAATAAAAAAACTACTGAGGCTGGAGGGTTGTAAATTGGTATGTTTGATGATTGGAGGGTGGATGATCAACATACCAATTTGCAACCCCCTGGCATCATCAGTAGTTTTTAAGATCTGAGGGTGGACAGAAAAAGCGCGGACGGATAGACGAAGCCGTCACAGTGGTTTTCTTTTACAGAAAACTAAAAATCACTAACCTTACGTAAGAGACTGCTGTGACGGCCATTTGTCTTGAACTGGAAAAACCTTATAGAGAACCTACAGAGATTTTTCAGACAACGGAGTTCAAATCCCAGGACCGATTAGAAGAACATCCTGGTGAAATTCGTTAATGGGGACAGTGCTCTTCCAGAGAAGAAATTCAACTCCAGGTGAAGTCACATTTGTTTAGCACTCAAATAATTATAATACTTTTCAATGATTACAAATAGGTACGTGAATTTCAATCGTTCGCATAAACTTCATCGCCCTTTTCTTTTCGTTTTCTACCACTGTCAAATGCGTGTGAAAATCATCCTAGCTTTAGTGGCATATTAGGCTAATTGATAGAGGTAATAATCAATATTTCCACTGAGAGCTAAAATGATGAAAGATGGCAACACTGCATCGACTCAAACAACAACTACTACGAGTTTTGTCACCAACTTTTCATATAAACAGACAACGTAATAATATGCTAATCAACGGATGCATAAAGGATTCCACCCAACTCAATCCCGCATCTCTCAAGCCACATTGCATCGTGATCTGAGCTTTACTGCAAATCTTGACATCAGTAATAAATAAATATGTAAGTAAATTATTAAAATGCAAGGAGAATTGTATTAGGGCAGCAATGCACCGCATCTTCGCTTGAATTTCTGAAGTTCCATTTGCATGACGTACTCAGGGACCTCTGGAACTTTGGAGAAGTTCGACAGCGAGGCACACTTACTGCATATTGGTGCTGCTGTTCAACGAATCTGGTCGCTCTCGGCAGCTACAGTAAAGGGGATCAGGGATCAATTGTGAATGTGAAAATTTATATCTGTTAAAATACAATTTATGAAAAACTGACAAACAAGAGATCATCCGTAGATGGTCCAAATCATACCTGCTAATATTAATATCAGAAACCTACCACCACGAACCACTCTATGCAAAAGACATAAATCTCTGGCAGAAGCAGAGATATGCACACCGGAGAACAGTACTCTAGTAAAGGAAGGACAAATGACCTAAAACAAGACCTAACTTTTGTGCGGCATTGCTGAAACTTTCATTAGGTGTTCCTCAAAAGTAAGAGGTCAGTCAAAAGTTACACCTAGATAGTTAAAGCTTCAGACTCATTCAGTAGAATCCCGTCTACCTGCAGGGGGTGATGGGGTGAAAAATCTGTGCGAGATCTGCTAATCAATAGCGTTTTCGTTTTACTGGAGTTCAGCCTCATACCCCACAGACCACACACCATTCACTGATCCAGTCCACGTCCCGACTGAGGCTTAGGGCAGCTTCATCTCATAAGTGGAGACTTTACTACACCCACAAGTGTTGCATCATCGGCACCCTGACAAACCTTGCTTTCCAGGCCAACAACCGTATCACTTGTATACACTGAAAATAACAATGGACCAAGAACACTACCCTGTGGAACTCCAGACACAATAGGTACTGGTTCGCTACCTGTAAGGAACTCTTGAGTAATCCTAAAATATATCCTCCCGCTCCAAGATTCTGAAGTTTATAAATAAGTGCCTTGTGATTTACTAAATGGAAAGCAGCACTAAAACCTGTCTGAATTACTCTGCACTCAAAGCCCTTATCAAGGTTCCCTTACAAATGGCAAGTCAAGTCTAAAAGAGCATCGCGGTTACCTAACTGCTTCCTATAAGCATATTGACTACCAGTTAACAGCTTATGGGAACTTTGGTCTAATAACGAAAGAGTGCCATAAAGAGAAATGTAACACAGACAGTCGAGTCGTTAAAACATCTCTGTTAGAAGCTATGGACCCTAAACATCTCTTCAAGTTGCAGTTTTCAAAAAATAAGCCGTTTCCAAATCACGTTTGTTATCACGCTGAAGGGATCAGTCATCTTTCAAAACATATACTGAATCTTAACATTATACTTACAACAGTTTCTACCAATAACACATTCAGATTGAAATATCATTGCCAATTTCATCGAAAACAAGTACCGACGAATTTAAAACAAGGATTCCGTCCTTACGCTAGTGACACCAACAAATCCCAAATTTCCAACAATTCCGTCCTTACGCTAGTGACACCAACAAATCCCAAATTTCCAGCTACAGAAGTTTTTCAGTGGGACTTACTTACGTAGAGATTAGTGGTTCAAGCAACTGCACCTTCCTTATCTATATAAAAAAAAAAGAGAACAACACGCCACTAAAAAATATGAATCTAATCAGTTTGAAGCAGCGAAATCGTGAGAGTAAAACTGTTCTCATTTCTGTAACGAACTATAAGTAAAGCCAGCATCACATTAGGTACAAAAACACACTGAAATAAAAAAAAAATCAAACTTACTCAATTCATAAAGGCGAAACAGTATTAGCGATTTCTAGGATTGGGAGTGTCTCGTGTTGACAAGAAATATCTAAACAAATACAAGCCGACGCCGAAGCTCCCTTTACTCATACCACGTGAGGGAACCTGGTGGGTGGGGGTGGGGTGGGGTCGGGGGGGGGGTATATAATGAACAAAGGAGTCAGCTGGGAGATTATGAGTTCCGGCTTTACCTGATCATTATAATTTTTCATGCAATATATTTATATAGAAGTATAATTAGCCTCTGCATGAATTACTGAGATGTTTGGCATAAAACTCACCACAAGAACTGTGTTTACCTGAAGGTCATGGGATACAATGGAGGATACTCAACCGTAACGCTAATATTGAATCATAAATTTAGCAATAAACAAGTATGCATGCATGCATGCATTTATATTATATATATATATATATATATATATATATATATATATATATATATATATATATATATATATATATAAAATTCCTAATACCCGTTTTAGGCTTCAATGAGAGGAGATGGGTTCGATTCTAGATTCTTTAATTCACAGAGTACAGTTCAAAAATATGCTGGAATTTTAACCATCCCTTCTCACTGAAGCCTAACAAGAGTAGTAGAAATATCTATGCACAGTGAAGCTGAGTGGTTTTTTCATTATATATAAAACATATATAAAAATAATCAACACACAATCACGTGTGGAACAGAAGTAAATTTCTGACTCACATCAGGATCGAACCCAAGTCTCTCAATTGAAAGGCAAGGGCGCTGCCCACTAGGCCATACAAGTCATAAAAGAAGTTGGAACCTGAGGGCAACTGCACCCAAGGAATTACCTGGGCAAGCTATATATATATATATATATATATATATATATATATATATATATATATATATATATATATATATATATATATATATATATATATATATATATATATATATACATTATTTATATATATAAAAATCACAGTACATGCACGTGACTTCAGTGTATAAGCGAATCACAGTACATGCATGCACGTGACTTCAGTGTATAAATCCCACAGGGATTCATCTTATATATACACACACATATATATATATATGCGTTATTAGTAATTAGTATTTAGTAAATAATATATATTTATTTTCGAAAAATAAAGTCAAGAAACGTATAGAGAGGTGAAAGCTGCCCTTGCACTGATTAGCATTAATTTCTGTGATTTTACGCCTACATTATTATGGCTGTAATGGGTGTTAGCAGTATAAAAATAAAGAGATATAAGTCCACATATCACAAGGTATTCAGAAAATCCGTTGAAACTCGGAGTCCCTGAAGAAGCCTCGAAGGAGGATGGCGGCCACTGCACGGGCAAAGCGAGAGGAAAAAAGCGCCGCCTCCCTTCAGAGACTCTCCAGAGCCTGCTGCGACGTTTCAACAATGAGACTGCATTAAGAGGGAGCCGACCACGGCAAAGGCCTTTAAGCTTATCCAGAAACACCAAGTGACACATAACTCTCCTTTGAAATGGCGAGATCCCGGCACCCTTATCAAATCCTTAAGTTGCTATCGCAGGGAGAATCGCGGGAAATCCTTTCCTAATCCTAGTGCACGGTACTGACTTCATGTCCCGAGAAAAAATTCCTTCCATTATGCATCGTTTGGACGTTTTTACTACGGCCGGTCATCACGAAATCAGATTAAAGTCCCATTCAGGAGCGAACATAATGCCGGCATAAAATTGGACTTTTTCCATACACCCCCTGTTAAATGCGCACGGGGGCAACTCTATCCCATGTCACCAGATAAAGACGACTCCTAACAGGTGTGGCACCTACCCCCACTCCTACCCCTACCCAAACCCCTACCCCCTTTCTTTGCTAGATTGTCCTTCTACTGGTTTTAATCCGGATGTGTGAGTCTGCCTCCCTTCTGGGAACACCCGAATTCCTCAAGTGCATTTCGTTTGTACTTTAATCTACGACTAAAATTACACAATACAGACGTATACATGTGATAATTTATAGATACACACAGAGATAGTGACAAATACACACCTGTATGTATACATGCATACATACACACATACACACACACACACACACACATATATATATATATATATATATATATATATATATATATATATATATATACACATATATACATATATACTCGTATACCCACACAAACACACCCATATATATGTATATATATATATACATATATATATATATATATATATATATATATATATATATATATATATATATATATATATATATATATATATATATATATATATATATATGTATGTATATATATATTATATATATATATATATATATATATATATATATATATATATATATATATATATATATATAAATTATGGATGAGCCCGGTGTAGAAAAGTTCCACAGGTAACTGCCGCTACCCTGAGGGTAGTGAGCGCCATGGCTAAATATTACTGGTCAAGAAAGTAACAGGTTTGGATGCTAACAAACCCCGTACCAAGGCAGACGAGAGCTTCGTGGAAGGTTGGGGGCCTCTTATCTATAAACTAGTGGATACGTCTTTAGAAGACAGCCTGGCTGCTCTGCTTAGTGAGATATTCACCAGGATGTTGGGGCACTGGATTCACATGGCCTGTACTCGTGTTACAACTAAAAATGATGCACATTCACAGTATTACTTTTCAGAGGCACAGCTAGAACTTCTTTAGGATCAGGCTATATGGTCTAAGCACAACACATTCACCTTAACTGTGTCCACGGCAGTCGAATAACTACCAAGTTATACCTGCTGATTTCATAGCAAAATCTGACGTTTTTACAACTTTAGTTACCAACGCCGTTAATGCAGTATGTGAACTAGATAATACTGGATTTACACTACAAAAAATGAATTACGTAAACTTCACAAATCTCTGTTCATACAACCCGCATGTACATACAAATGGTAAATGCTCTCACCCAAGCTTTAACCTATTCAATTTCCTGGGCCAGAATCGCAGGACAACCATTTAAGTGCAGCAGAAATGACTTAAAAATCTTGATTTTTAAGCAATATTCCGTTGAAAACAGAAAGCGCCGCGTGACCAGTAAAACCCAATATCCTTTTGCAGCAACAGGGAGGACAGTAAATGTTTCCCCTCACGTTGAAGATTTTCTTGCTCAAAAGTACTATCAGAAATATCAACAATAATGATAATAATAATAATAAATAATGATACCAATGATGAAATGGCATTCCAAAGAGAAAATCTGTAGGACATTCGATCTAGTGTCCTCATTGTGAACCAGTTGAAACGGCCAGAGAAGAGGAGTGCGAGAGTGAGGGTTCTAAACTCTATGAGCAGAGATGATTTTTGAACGACGAAATTTTGTAAGTGAATATAATGATTGAAGTTTCGAAGAAGAAGAGAAGAAAATAGCAACAAACACACCAATCCAATCACTGATAAGTCTTCGCAGTAATGAAGGAAGAGGTGGCTTAGCGGGCGATTGTGGGGCACTTTTCGATGCCCATTTTTGTCTTTTAATTAAACAGATCAACAATAAAAAAAGTAAACATCAAAAAGAAGCATCGGATAAATAAAGCCATAGAAAGCAAGATGATCTACATTACGAAAGAGTTTACAGAATCGAGTCCAATCGATTTGGGAAACAAAAGTATTGTCATGCGATGATTTCACACAGTGTATCCGTAAGTGTCTTTTTAAATAACTGAAATTTTACGGATTATTATTCAGTATCAAACTGAAAAAGCGTTACTGTCCTGCCATATGCGAGCAAATGACAAATAAAAAAATGAATTTCAGAGCTCAACAAAAAATGTTCATCATCCTCATCATCATTCAGAATGTTTTCAGGAATAAGCTGAAGCAGCCTCAACTTGTAAGTCCAGTGTCCAGAAGATGGAAGTCAAAAAGAAAAGTACTTTCTTGAACAGCGAGGTAAAATGAAATGAAGACAGATAAGGAAAGAAGGAAAATATTAACCAGACGAAACGAGGAAAGAACAACATGACATCTTGAGTGATTGCCAAAATCCACACAGTTCGTTGGGCTTGTTAACAAATGGCCAAGGTTTGCAGAAACACAGCACCTCTCATGAATGCTATACATGAAACCTTACTGTTTTACCCCTTGTCCTGTACCTTCCCTCACACATTATTCCTGAAGCCAATCTGACAAGGAATGGAGTTAGGATTCCTGCATCATAAAAGAGGTCCACATGTTGACGATCCTGATTTATTGAGAACAGTACAAAATGTCGTGTTGGGAATTCTGCTGGTTGATTTCCCCTGTCAGGAGCAACGAAGAATGGGTCAACAAAATTCCCAAAACTAATAAGAGTCAAGTCAAATCTAAATACATTGAGGATTGCTAACCTTGCGTCACGCTCTACCAAAAGACTTTTTTCTGTATAAAAGCAGCAATCGTCACCTACAAACATTATGATATAGTCTTTAAACATAACGTTCCTTGGAAATAAAAACGATTACTTCACATTAGTCTTCTATTTATGACGCCCTACCGAGCCACGAAAATGTACATACATGAAATAATACCAACTAAAATCTAAAAACTGCAGTATCCCAAACTATACAAAAAACAATAAATATAACCAAAATACAACACAGGGAAACGCTCGCGAGGTCAACAGTACCTGAGTGCACTAGACCTCTGGTCGTATTCGTCGCCAAGAATCACCCTCATGTGAGTTGGAAATATTATCATATTTGCGTTTTCGGAATTCTTGTTAAAATCTTTCATTTAGGGGCTTTTAAAACCACTACAAATCACTTATTTTCTAAAGATACCGTCATCGTGACTCCCAAGAATTCGCTGTCGCATATTAACTGAGCCAAGTGACACATCCGCATGATAGCGTATCTGCTATGAAATGAATCATATATAAAAACGACACTTATGACGATAATCTACATTAGATTTGGAAAAACTCGCACGTGATTTGATACCCGGAACCTCTTCTTTACTAAGATTAATAAAAAAAAATGTGGAATTGGAAAGAAAATGATGAACGAAACGCAAGGCCAAAGAAAGGAGTAAGATTTATCTCAAAAACTAATTACAATTTCACACTTGGAATACTGCAGGGGCGACTCCATACCAAAACCTTAAATTCGCAGTTCTTAGTGTGATCCACATACACACACACACAAACACACACAGACAGAGAGAGAGAGAGAGAGAGTTGAAGAGAGTCCAGGAGAGCAAATTTCCTAAGCGGATATGGGTTAGGGTTGGTCGTTACTTGGACGCTGTTTGTTCAAACTCAGACTAAAGAGAACTTTGCTCCATAAAGTTGATTCTAATGGTGGGTGCTGTAAATCAGAGTTGACTGGCTTTATGGCCCACTTAGTGAGTCAACTTACACTACTACTACAAAGGTCCTACTGAATATTTTGTACGAGCAAACGTCCAGACAGGGGTTTTCGAGACACGACCGCATGTTAAGACTAAAAATCACAATGATAATGATGATGAAAAAAAATCCTAATCTTAAACAGCTGCCTCTCGAAGCTTGGAAAATTCTCATCTATTTAGGTTATAGGGAAAAAGCATGAGCAATATTAAATAAATTCAACCGACGGAGTTTAAAGTTAAAATCATTCATGTGCTTTTCGCAGCATATGTACGGATATGTGAATTTGAACATTTAAAGGACATCACTGGTAGCCAGACTTAGTGCTCACAAGTGGAATTCGAACTCACTAACCCTACACCCCAAGTAACTCTCTCTATGCATGTATGTATGTTTGTATGTATATACTTTACATACAGACATATAGATTATATATCTATATATCTATATCTATATCTATATATATATATATATATATATATATATATATATATATATATATATATATATATATATATATATATATATATATTATTGTGCACGACACATCAACTTACTAATATTACTGAAGAGGGACAGGATCCCAGTGTCTTGTGGATGTACTATAAACAGAAAATAGTGAATGATGAGTGTCAACTGAGGTCCTGTGGGCATCAGAAGAGTGAGAAAACCCAGGAAAACTTTAATACGAACTACAAGACGGCAGGTATGACATGCGTGAAGTTTTGTGGAAGAGAAAGCACAGAGAAGACATAAGTGGCGGCGTTTCTTGGAGCCATTTAATGCACCGAATAATGAAACTGAAGCTTCAACTCACGTCTCACAGAAAAATGGAAATATATTCTTGGACATTTTACACTGCTTAGAAAATAAGCTAGAAAAAATCAAGAGGAACAGACATGAGATGAGATGATGTATGGAAAGAAGCAACTACACCCCAACGTACACATGAAACTAAAGATATACGCCGTTAAGAGGCTTGAAAGAATCTCTTGTCACAAGGCATTAAAAAAAGAACCTGTATCAACCTGACAAAATGTGAAGATCACGCTAACTTATCATCAAGCCATCTTGCAATCGCATGGTTTCGATCCTCACATTAATAACTAGACAAGAACTGCACACTGCAGGGTCTACCGTCTTACGGTGAGTATCTAGTTATGGGCCGGAAACCAAACAGCTATACACAAATAAACAAAACGACGGATGCACACAAAAGGAACCGGTCCGATCCAACTTGCAAAAAACGGCAAAAATAAATTAACACGAGAATCCTACGACCCTCCTTTTCCATATACGTCAGTGGGATTCAACATATTATACCAACATCCATAAATACCGTAGCCCCCTATTGCCGCCTACCACAGGCACAAAATGGGAACAGACGTGATAAAAGATTGCAAATAGTATGAAAACAACCACTTCAGCTGCAGCGACCATTTCAAAATAAGTGGCCCGGTGGGGCAAACAGGATGCCCAACAGCCAAAATGTTTGAAGGAAGGACTTAATTACACGGCCCCTCACAGTCAGTATAATTTTCAAACATGGTGCGGGGTTAGCAGCATTCACAAAACACAAGATATAGTTGTGTTTCAAAATAAAGTACAAATGTTGATAATCGTGTGAGACCTGTTGCATAAGTAACAGAGCTTGAAAACTTTCACTGAACGTGATTTGCATTGCAATGTATTATTTAAACGGTAATATACAAGTCCATAATTATCGCTCAAACAATTAAGCCAAGATTTAAATATGATTATTTTTTACGTATTACCCTTTTACGTTGGTTTTAGTATTTATACTCCTGTATTTTAATGCGAGTATTTTTACTACATGTATCGTTCTATTTCTTTCAATTTTATTTGTTTTCTCTTTAAATTTCGATGGTGGAAATTATAATATATATATATATATATATATATATATATATATATATATATATATATATATATATATTACTCAATGCGCTGACCTGCTCAAGTGGTCAGTTTTGGTTGAAGTTGCTGCATTTTTAGTTTTCTGAAAAGAAAACTATTGTGCTGGCTTTGTCTGTCCGTCTGTACTTTTTCTGTCCGGACTTTTTTCTATCCGCCCTCAGATCTTAAAAACTACTGAGGCTAGAGGGCTACAAATTGGTATGTTGATCATACACCCTCCAATCATCAAACTATCAAATTGCAGCCCTCTAGCTTCAGTAGTTTTTATTTTATTTAAGGTTAAAGTTAGCCACAATCATGCTTCTGGCAAAGCAACAACACAGGCCACCACGGCCGGCTGACAGTTTCATGGGCCGCGGCGCATACAGCATTATACCGAGACCACCTAAAGATAGATCTATTATCGGTGGCTTTGATTATACGCTGTACAGAAAACTCGATTGCGCCGAAGAAACTTCGGAGCATTTTTACTTTTATAAGATACAATACTACAGGAATAAATGAGTTTTGAAGGACCCATACTCAGATCTCTTGGTTTGAATAATCTTCCTGTCAGTGGTTATTGGTGGTAATGGTACTACCAATGATGAAACTGTTGTGATAGGAGACACTTCGTAACGATTGTTATCCTCAGAATTTTTCTGTTGGACACCTGTGTGTGTGTGTGTGTGTGTGTGTGTGTATATATATATATATATATATATATATATATATATATATATATATATATATATATATATATATATATATATATATATATATATATATATATATATATATATATATATATATATATATATATATATATATATATATATATATATATATATATATATATCATATGTATGTATATATATATATGTACTATATATATGTATATATATAAAATAAATAAATATATATAATATATATATATATATATATATATATATATATATATATATATATATATATATATATATTATATGTATGTATATACTATATATATGTATATATATATATATATATATATATATATATATATATATATATATATATATATATATATATATATATATATATATATATATATATGCACATACGAAAGACAGATCAGAAACACTAGATATTTTTTGCGTGTGTTGTCACGCAGATTAAAATCGGAAAGCAACCCAGAAAGTACCAGGACAAAATTCCATGACAAAATATATCGGGCCAATCCATGGGATGTCAACAGAAAAATTCTGAGGATAGCAATCGTTACGAAGTCTCTTATCACAACAGTTTCATCATCGGTAGTACCATTATCACTAATAACCACTGACAGGAAGATTATTCAAACCAAGAGATCTGAGTATGGGTCCTTCAAGACTCAATTTATTCATGTACTATTGTATCATATAACAAGAATGGAAGCAACTTCAAGCAAAACTGACGACTTGAGCAGGTCCGCGCGTCGAGTACGACTGATAAGAAAGATATTTAACTTTGCATGATCCATAATTGGGAGTAAAACAAACAAACGAATGACTATCGCATACAGTTTACAAACGACGTGCTTGCCGATGGAATTCAAGTATTCAACTTTAAATCAAAGGTCACAATGAAAGCTCTTTCACTTTTCAGTACTTCACAAATGCAGCCTCACCTCTTAATCAAGACCCTAACTGAACACGATATGGCAATGCAGACAGATGAACTTACAAATCATTCAGTCGACCGTTTCCAAATTGACGCGATACAAAACATGCCCCCAAACTTTGCACCTTTAATACTTGAAAGCAGTTGATATTTCAACGTTAAAGTTGGCATGAAATGGTGATGCAAATGAAAGTACTTATTATTATAAATAATAATTTTGAATAACATTACCGCTGAAAAAATTATAATGAGATGTCAAGCAGTGATACGTTGGTCAGTAACTATCTGGTGTCCTTCGGAAAATTACTAAATAAATTACACGATGATGACAAGAAAAAAGGTTTTTTGATAATACATGCCATAAGGACGCTTCCTACCAAAATAATACAGGTGCCAGCAAGAGCAGAATGCCAGCGTTACCGCAGATCGAAATCAAGCCTGAATCCACAAGAAACTGTTGTCCGTCCGAGAACCATGTTAACTGTCGGCAAACCCTTCAGAAATCAAGCCAGAACTGTTTCCCAAGTACCCTTGAACAGCAGCACGGGAACCATGTTAACAGCTAGCAAACCCTTCAGAAATCAAGCCAGAACTGTTTCCCCAATACCCTTGAACAGCGCCACGGGAACTATGTTAACAGCTAACAAACCCTTCAGAAATCAAGCCAGAACTGATTCCCAAGTACCCTTGAACAGCGGCACGGGAACCATGTTAACAGCTAGCAAACCCCTCAGAAATCAAGCCAGAGCTATTTCCCCAGTACCCTTGAACAGCGCCACTTAAACTTTCATGGCAATATGACTTTGTGATGTCTTCAACGTGTAGCTTATTGCCTAATCTAAGCTGAACGTAACAAATGACAATTCCTGGGAGAGATGACGTCGGGTTATTTCCTTGTTTCCGGTTCCGAGCAAAACAATCAAAAGTTATTTGGTTACACTTCTTCATTCACTTGTGAACAAAATAACTAACACAGTCTGTGTACGATTTACATATGCCAGCCTTTTTTCGTTGATTTACTGGTTTGTTAAGGGTCACTGAACAACTTTTTTTTCTTCAACACAGCAGATGGTAATACCCATTTACAACTGTGTGGACTGGTGAAAGGCAGGCCGTGAGCGAACCACGGACCTAGCACATCTGACTCAAGCACAACCCACTCAGCCACGTATCCCACTTCGACTGACTGCAGAAAATACAAATTCCTAGTTTTTACTACACTTTTCAGACTCACGTCTTTTAACACTTAAACATACAAACATTTCATATATATATATATATATATATATATATATATATATATATATATATATATATATATATATATATGTTTGTGTGTATCCATATATATACTGTATACATACATGCATATATATATGTATATATATGTATACAAAAGTAATATATATATATATATATATACATATATGTGTATATATATATGATATATATATACATATATATGTATATATATATATACATATATATATATATATTATTCATTGAAATTAGAAGTGAGTGTCAAGTACAGGCAGACGTCCATTGCTAGTACTGCCTGCAGTTTCGAGAGCACACTCTGGCAGAGCTCCGTCGCAGCCAGCAGTACCTTGCCACGGGGAGCAGATCGAGGTAGCTAGCTCTTCCACAACTCCATTGTTCTTGGTAAGAGCGTTTTTGTAGGCATCTGTCTGTTGCATGACAAAGCACATCAAAAGTCATTTTCCCTTTGATATCCAACGCTGCTTTAGAGAGACAAAAGGTTATTTAGAGGCTCAAAGGCCTTTAACAGAAAAAGATGACTCTTTGTGTAACCCATTGTTCGGAATATTGTGCTTTTCCGTTTAGACCTTTGTACAGGAGTATGACGCTATTTTCTGCCGGCCTTTGTTGTACGGTTTTCCATTTTAGGGTATTTGGAGTATCTGTCATAGATCCTGGACTGTATTTATAGTTGTCAATAAAAGTTCTCGCTGCATCGTTTTACTGGGTCAATATCCTGAAGTGGTTTACACATTATAAGGTTACTGGAGCAGCTAGTAGCCAGGGGTTTAAGGCACTGACTTATTCCATTTCTTACTTTAATTAACAGAACCCGGAACAAAGTCCTGAAGACACTGAATCTCGTAAAATCCGAGTTGACATGTCCACGATTCTCTCTGAGACTAACGTGTTAAAGATACTGTCCTCAAGAACGTTGAGGCCACTTCAAGCCGACCCCAAACGTAGAAAAGTTAAGTATACCTTAGTTTAACCAGACCACTGAGCTGATTAACAGCTCTCCTCGGGCTGGCCCGAAGGATTAGATTTACTTTACATGGCTAAGAACCAATCGGTTACCTAGCAACGGGACCTACAGCTTATTGTGGAATCCGAACCACGTTATGGCGAGAAATGAATTTCTATCACCAGAAATAAATTCCTCTTATTCTTCATTGGCCGGTCGGAGATTCGAACGCGGGGCCAGCAGAGTGCTAGCTGGGAACGGAACCCACCCGCCCATACGTGGAAGTGAGTCCACCTGGTAGCTAGTAAACTAAGGAGTATTAAACTACTGATGAAGCCATACTAACGAGGTTAGATTCAATATTCATTATTTCTCTGCGTGATCTACTAAATCATGTGATAAATATGAAAAATGTGTATCTGGGTAGATTAACACTCACACTGGTGTCAAACCCATCGAATTTACACATTACATTACATATAAAAACTTCTTTATATGCTGTCGTTTACCTGTTGCACTAAGCCCTTTTTGACTTGAAACCTATTCAGCTGAAATTCAAAATCACGATCCGAAAGATGTCACTACATGGTGATTACTTTCAAAATGACAGACGCCATTACGAACACTGGCTTTAGGTCCATTATGGATGTTAAATACATACATACATACACACACACACACACAAATATATATATATATATATATATATATATATATATATATATATACACACATATACACACGTGCATACATGCATATATATATAAAAAATATTAGGTGTGACAATCCTTAGAATGGCTTCAATTAATTACCTCTATCTCTTCCTTAAAAAGCGTGACTAATGTCAGAAACTGGAATCACTAATATTAATAAAAAATTAAGACAAGCACCCGTGCCTCTCGTAGAACTAGTAACATGCAACACCACAAGAATGGTTAACAGAACAATTGGGTTAGTAAACCACAAAGGATACTCACATCATCTCTATTGTAATGAGAAACAACAAATTTGAATAAGAGAGCACGCGGTTTTTTGCTTCAGAATACGGCGATACGATTACTTCTTTTCCAGTGCTGATCCGACAGAGCTTGACCAGCGAAGGTTACGCGCTTTTCTCAGAAGGGTAAATTTCCCTGATGACTCACCTAGAACACACCATGTCATAAACATGTGAGTGGTACTGCCCCTAGCAGCTCATACTGAAAGACATTCTGAATCTAAAGAGAGACTGCTTTTCTTGCATCATTCCTTTATAACAAAACATTCCGACGAATCTGAGGTCTGTCTTGCAAACGTAACCACTGATGTTTCTCTACTCTTTCAAACAGACGAAAAAGCTTTCTAAAAATGTCACCTCCAAGCAGGTCATTTGGATGAAGATTTTGCCAATTCAGCGATGAACTTTGCATTGTGGCTTTACGGGGTAACTGATTAGCTTTTTGTTAACTTCCTTTAAAACCCAGGATGAGAATGCCAAGTCTCATAGCAGCTAATCGGGTCTACTGTCTACGATGACACCTGGGGTCGAACTGTTTGTTGAATTCCGACGTGCCCCAAGGAGTGCATCCACCGTCTTTCTTTTTCATCATCAGCCTCTAAAAGGTCCTTTTCCTTGAGAACAGTGAAGCAAGTTTTCGGAAGATCATTGTACGTTATTCAAATAGACAATATTATCTTACAGGTAATCAAATGTCAAACTGCAATATTTGGGATATTTAGAAGTACTTTTTTGCACTCGCACCAGTCAACCCGTTTTAGTAGAGCATACCATCATTTCGCATTTTATCCTTTCATTCGCATCTTATTTTTTCTTTCTTCTTCTTCCTGAGCTGCTACTCACAATCATCGACAGGCTGAAGGTACCTAATTCACTGCTTTGATTAACAAGGGCATACTGGATCATTAGGGGGAATGCGTGCATACCAATATTTTCACCACCTAGTCGGAGGATCGAACCGGGATAGTTGGTAAAGAGCTGAGAGCACTGTTAATTCGTTTTTGAGAGAGAGAGAGAGAGAGAGAGAGAGAGAGAGAGAGAGAGAGAGAGAGAGAGAGAGAGAGAGAGAGAGAGAAACCTTAAAACACCAATCAAAAGAAAAGTTTGAACACTCAACATCCAGAAGGAGACAGACAGAATTCCCAGAAAGAGAGAGAGAGAGAGAGAGAGAGAGAGAGAGAGAGAGAGAGAGAGAGAGAGAGAGAACCTTAAAACACCAATCAAAAGAAAAGGCTGAACGCTCAACATCCAGAAGGAGGCAGATAGAATTCCCAGAGAGAGAGAGAGAGAGAGAGAGAGAGAGAGAGAGAGAGAGAGAGAGAGAGAGAGAGAGACTTATAACACCAATCAAAAGAAAAGGTTGAACGCTCAACATCCAGAAGGAGACAGATAGAATTCCCAGAGAGAGAGAGAGAGAGAGAGAGAGAGAGAGAGAGAGAGAGAGAGAGAGAGAGAGAGAGAGAGAGAGAGAGAGAGAGAGAGAGAGAGCCTTATAACACCAGTCAAAAGAAAAGGCTGAACGCTCAACATCCAGAAGGAGACAGATAGAATTCATCCAGAGAGAGAGAGAGAGAGAGAGAGAGAGAGAGAGAGAGAGAGAGAGAGAGAGAGAGAGAGAGAGAGAGCCTTATAACACCAGTCAAAAGAAAAGGCTGAACACTCAACATACAGAAGGAGGCAGATAGAATTCCCAGAAAGGCGAGCAGCGGCGGCGGCATCGTCCTTCATCCGTGAAACAGAAGATGAAACCGTAACTTGAAATCCCGATGACGTCGATCAAACACCGCTACTGCGAATACGACCATTCATACGACCGTAAAGTTTATGTCATTTGTGCGATGAACCTCTAAGACTCGAATCTCTCTTCGGTGTACAAACGGCACAGTGACTCCAGCCTCTGATAAAGCATTCAGATGGACTTTAAAGACTCAGTGGAATTCCTTGTTTTGAGAAAAAAATCACACGTAAAACTTTTTTCTTTTTTTGAAGGATGGTGGTTGTTATTGATTAGCCAAGTTACCTTTATTTCCTGTGATAAAAATCTATAAAAACCATTAACATTCTAGATAATTTGCATATTTCCACCCATAACGAACTGTTGGGAGAGCCAGGCACTGCTAAACAAACTTGTCTTCACTCCAGTGAACGTCTTTCTTCGTGAGACGGATCCTAATCTTTCTTTCCGGCTATTACAAGTATTTCGCGTATTTCCTAGAATTTAGAGGCACCATCCCAAAACGCCTCATATCCTCAACAGCTGCGTCACGCGACACCGTTTAGACATTTATGATTTCTGGGTCACTGGCGGATCTATCGAGAACGACACTGCCACTCGATCTGTTGCTTATTTGCAGAAGCTCAACTTTCTCAAGAAAATGAGGGGGGGGGACTTCTTTACAATTGAGCTTTTCAGCGAGAAACATGCTAAGTGCCATTTTTAAAATATAATAAATTAAATTAAAAATACTTTGGCCCAGGATGGGGCTTGGCATGTTTCTCGACTGAAAGGCTCAATTGACTGAATGACTAATAGACTATAACATCCTTTCTATGTATGTATGTATGTATGTATGTATGTATGTATGTATGTATGTATGTATGTATGTATGTATATATATATATATATATATATATATATATATATATATATATATATATATACATACAGTATATATATATATATATATATGTGTGTATATATATATATATGTATATATATATATATATATATATATATATATATATATATATATATATATATATATATATATATATATATATATATATATATATACATATATATATATACACACACACGAGTGCAAGTACATATGTACGTTCACGCGCACAGGTGTTTGCGGACGGTTCTCGCTCACCTGCCCGCAAGGTGACGTATTCACACACTCACGTTTCGAAGAATACCACCCGATAAATTACCTCACGGACAGAACAGGCGAAAAGTTAACCACGCAACTTCGAAAAACAAAGGTAAAACCAAACCAAATAAACAAGAAGAGAAAACCAAAAGGCAACACTTCAACCAGCGGACGCGCGGTCATATTCATCACTTTTGAAACGGGACATCTGAGCCGGCAGCGCCATCGAGGGCCTCCAGCTGAATGGGACTCCAGCCCTGAAATGTTTGGAGGACCAATTCAGCTCTACAGTACTTGATCGCCCAATAATCGCTGCTTCCTTCATTTCCTCAATCAATGACCTGAATAAAAACCAAGTGACCATAATGACCCATGAATAATACTGTAGTACTTAAACTACCGCTTCTCTCTCTCTCTCTCTCTCTCTCTCTCTCTCTCTCTTTTGCATATGTTTGATTGCGCTATTGTTTATAAATATACATATATACACAAATATATATATATAAATAAATATATATGTACATATATGTATGTATGTATGTATGTATGTATGTATGTATGCATGTACAGTATATATGTATGTGTATAAATATATGTACATAAATGTATGTATGTATGTATGTATATATATATATATATATATATATATATATATATATATATATATATATATATATATATATATATATATATATATATATGCGTGGTGCCCTTACTAGTAGTTGGTAGTTAATCTGCAGGACTACTCTAATCTACTACTACTACTACATTCTAATTCAATTCTCAAATCCTCTGTGCATTTTCATTAGTTCAAGAGCTAATGGGCAACTAAATACAGAGCTGTGCTACATTACAAGTAATTTTCTAACTGAAGCTTCGTTATAGCAAGGCAAAAACTTCATCGAGGCAAATGAGTAACTTGAGCGAATTCTCCAGACCACAGCGAAAAGCGTAACCTTTGGCAGTCTTCTGAAAAGTGACTAAACTATGACCCATTTATTCAAATGTCCCCGTGATTACTGATGATTATTATGGACATACAAATGAGAAAAACAATCAAAACAATGACTGGTAGCATTAGTAATTGCAATAAGAGGGCGGTAGAAAAATTACTCCCTACTCGGAAGAGATTTATGAGACTGCGGGCTCGAAAGAATGGGGATTCACGGCTTTATTTCATTATATATTGCTTTATTCCCTGGCGACTCCAATCCGTGAATTTTGCATAATTCTCATATAAGCCTTCCACTTCAGCGTCTGTAGTCCCTTAAGTTACAAAATAATCTAGTCAGACAAACAAGCATTACAGTATTCAAAACCAAAAATAAACAAAATCAAATCTTATTCTTCAACGCAACGCATAATTCTTAAGGAATCAAGTCTCTCTCTCTCTCTCTCTCTCTCTCTCTCTCTCTCTCTCTCTCTCTCTCTCTCTCTCAGCTGTAACCAATTCCGAACGGCATTTTCCATCCACAACTAAGCAGCTCTTTGAACTCCAAGATTAACCCCAATGCTCTTACAGAATGGAACTTGATCCCCTCAAGTGGTTGCTATTCAGGGACCTTTATATTTATAACGCAGAGTACCGCACTACCTACCAGCTGCGCAACCACCATCGCCATCACCACGTCAGGACCAAACAACCCATATTGTGTGCTTCACCAGCTTTATGAGATACTTCAGAGAGAGAGAGAGAGAGAGAGAGAGAGAGAGAGAGAGAGAGAGAGAGAGAGAGAGAGAGGCTATATCCAGCTGATCATGTTGTCAAGGAGTCAGAGATGGGCGGAGAGAGGGAAGGGGTCGCTTCATCTGAAGCATTCTACAGACTGTGAATTACATCCTGGGTCGGACTTGATAAAAGGGCGCTGTTTGTCTAAGAGGTATCGTGAATAAAGCAGAGTAAATCACGTATGCATAATACCATGTGTATCTATGCATCACATATGCACACTTACAGTATAATATGCACATACATACATACATACATACATACATACATATATGTATATATATACTATGTATAAATTATATGTATATATATACATATATAGTGGGAGTGTGCATGCGCGCGTGTAACAATCACTATATGCCTGAAGTCCTTTGATGTCCCAGCGCAAGTACAGGAACAGATTGAATGTTGCATTTCTTAACCTTCGGGAAATGAATTCCAAAAATCTCTCGCAAATTCCGGCGACACTAAATCCCCACCAAAATCAAGGTAGCTTACAGAACTTGAATACCCATTTATACAGAGAAACATTACCATAATGTCCGGCAAGCGCAAATGGTCGTTTAACTAACATACAAAAGTAGAAAATAAACACTTTATGCCACAATACATCAAAAGCAGCAACTTATTTGAGTCATCACATGAGCTGGCCTATTCAGGCTCTTTGCGACGGCGAAATGAAACTCAACACTGTCACGAACACACCTATGACATGCATTCAAATGGCAATGGAGAGAGAGAGAGAGAGAGAGAGAGAGAGAGAGAGAGAGAGAGAGAGAGAGAGTAAACAAACAAGTAACAGAGTGTTTCACTGTAATGTAAAAAAAAAAAAAAAAAGTCTTTTACGCTTAATAATGGTACGCACGCGGTGTGAAAATGTGTAGCAAAAACCTTTTCATCAAGTCATCTGAACTAAGTATACAATGAGTGTGTCAAAACTCGCGTAATTGTAATTACCATTCATAATATTACCGGAGCTTTTCCACGTGGCCCTTGCATCAGAGCAGGGCACTGATCACAGGTCGAAGCTAACAACATTTCTTTCACATAATAAAATGATCTCATGGCGAGAACGCTGAGGGCTTTTGGCCCTCCCCGACCCAAAATACCCAATAGAGGCGCACGAGTTGAATTGCTGCGTCTCGAGACCGGAGGGTCAGGAGAATTCCGTAACCAGAAGGATGTAGGTGATTACAAGGCTCTCTGAAATTTTAGAGTTCAGATTCTTTCGAATAAGACGAATCAGAATACAAAACCTGAACTGTAATGGAGTGAATGAACAAATGACTCTCCCAAAATACCCCGCCGTAAAAGGAGAGCCAATGTCAACTGACCTCTGGCAAGCATATTCATTGTAAAAACTATGCACCTACAATATTCTAATAATCAGTTAGTATACATAAATACATACATACATACATACATACATACATACATACATACATACATACATATATGCACGCGCACACACACAAATATGTATATATATACAGTGTCTATATAAATATAAATATAAATATATATATATATATATAAATTTCTGACTCATCAGGATCGAACCTGGTCTTTCAATTGAAAGCAAGGGCGCTGCCCGCTAGGCCATACAAGTGGGCAGCGCCCTTGCCTTTCAACTGAAAGACCTGGCTTCGATCCTGATGTGAGTCAGAGATTTATTTCTGTTCCACACGTGATTGGGTGTCGATTATTTCTATATATATATATATATATATATATATATATATATGTATGTATGCATATATATATATATATATATATATATATATATATATATATATATATATATATATATATAATTACTTTGAAGGTGTATAGTAGGATTCTGACTGACAAGATTCCTCAAATAATACAGGAAGAGCAATTGCAATAAGATATGGGATGCGGGTACGTGGGTCACGTGTTTGTTACGTAACAATCGTGAGGAAATTCTGGGGATAACAAGAAAATTGGCCACGTGGCATGGGAGTACAGGGACCGTAACAAATCTCGTGAGTGTGTGTGTGTGTTTGTGTTTGTGTTTGTGTGTGGCGCCGAAGCTGAAAACTGTGGAAGGTAATTTTAGTGCAATTAAATGTTCTGATGGTGAAAGCAGATCGTGTTAATATGTGTAGGCGAAAGGTCCCAGTTCCTTTCACAAGTGCTCCAGAGAAAAAGGTGTGCAAGTGTTTCCGCGGTTATTTATTATTTTGACAGATGGACCATTGCGAGAAGTTAAAAAAAAAAACATAAGATGAAAGTATAATTGTACGTTTAAGGAAAGACATGAAGTATAAGTACATCAAAGAAAAGACATAGGTGTAAGTACACTGATACGTCAAAGAAACCAGGGGTGCAATTACAGTAAAAAAAAAAAAAAAAAAGTTAAGTATACCTTAGTTTAACCAGACCACTGAGGAGTTGATTAACAGCTCTCCTACGGCTGGCCCGAAGGATCAGATTTATTTTACGTGGCTAAGAACCAATTGGTTACCTACGAGGGCCTACAGCTTATTGTGGAATCCGAACCACATTATAGCGAGAAGTGAATTTCTATCACCAGAAATAAATTCCTCTAATTCTTCATTGGCCGGTCGGAGATTCGAACGCGGGGCCAGCAGAGTGCTAGCTGAGAACCGAACCCGCAGGCCAATGAGGAACTGTGTCAGAGAGAAAAAACAAGTGTAAACGCAATGTCACATTAGAGAAACGGCAGGCGGTCCACGTAAGTGACACGTCACAGAAAAGATAACGTGTAAGTGAAGTGTCAAGGAAAGACAGATGTAAGTAAGTGATAGTCAGAAAGACAGATGAATGTAAGTAACAGTCACTGAAAAGACATGAGGTATACATTAAATGCCACAGAGGAGACACGTGTAAGTGAAACATCATAGGAAAGACAGGTGTGAATACAGTCCGACAAAGGACAGAAGGCGAAAGTAGTACAATGAAATGTCAGAGACAAAAGAGTTATTAGTTAAATGTCAGTGGAGAGACAAGGGTTAACAAAGGAAGAGTCAGAGAAACACAAGATGTAAGAATAACATCAAAGAAAGCACAGAAGGTGTAATTGCAACGTCAAAGAAAGAAAAGAAAATGTACAGTAGGAAAAAAATCAGAGAAAAAACAAGAAGTGCAAATCAAATGTCAGAGAACAGACAGGAAATGTAAAAAATCAAAATATGACAGGTGTCAGTGACCGAAGTGTCAAAGAAAAAACAGGAGGTGCAAGTACGGTGAAGCGTCCTAGAAAAGACAAAAAATTTAAACTGAACCTCAGAGAAAAGACTGGAGGTTTTAATTAATCAAAGGTTAAACAGAGACGAGGTGTAAATAAACAAAACGTCAACGAAGAGACAGGTGTAATTTAAAATGCCTATAAAAGATAGAAGGTGAAAGTACGCTGAAACGCCAGTGAAAAGACGGGAGGCATACATGTTAAAGATCAGAGAAAACACAATAAGTGTAAATGAAACAAAAAATAGAGAGGAGGAGTAAGTGAAAAGTCAAAAGACGGATGTTTAAGCACAGTGATATATCAAGAGGAAAAACAGGTGTAAAACGGTGAAATGTCAGAAAAAAAAAGAGTGTAAGTTCCAAGTCCGCAAAAGACAGCAGGTGCAAGTCAGTGACCGTCAAAGAAAAGACAGGAGTTTAGGTACAGAGAGAGCTGCAAGTCAAGTGAGGTCTAGAGGGTAAATGGAAACAAAAATGACCCATGAAAGTTAATACAGATGGCTGATGAATAGTGGTACTTTATTTGCATAGGTGTTTGGGAGTAATTAAAATGGGTGGTGGTATGATGAGAGAAGAGGCAGGCCTTAAAATAGATGAAGGAAGGAAGGTACCGCAGTTTTCAATAGATGAAGGAAAGAAGGTACCACAGTATATGCAAATAATTTGGAACTAAAAAGAAGCCTATGAAACCCGCAGTAGAAATTTGTGAAGAGGTTTTCAAGCAAGTGTTATGGATGCTGAAGGATACTGATGGAAAAAGTTTTGGCTGTTGAAATGCCTCTGTCTGCTTAGTAGGCTATTTGTGGGGTGCTCAGTAGGCTATAATGTGGGGTGCTTATAGTAGGCTATATGTGGGTAAAGAAAGTCTGAAAGGTTTAGAAATGTAAAGTATGGATCCACGTTTTGAGATTATTTGGTTATAAAGAGCTAAAGGAAAAAGGAAGATGACAGACGAGTGGAAAAACTGTACAATTCGGAAGTGATGGCAGGAAGAAAGAGACAAAGATTTTAAAAATGCACTCAGGAATGCGCAGTATTACTGAAACAAAATAGCGCAAGTATGAGAGGGTTTGGAGACGGAAAACAGTACAGCATATGCGGAAAAGAAAGTATACCTTAGTTTAACCAGACCACTGAGCTGATTAACAGCTCTCCTAGGGCTGGCCCGAAGGATTAGATTTATTTTACGTGGCTAAGAACCAATTGGTTACCTAGCAACGGGACCTACAGCTTATTCTGGAATCCGAACCACATTATAGCGAGAAATGAATTTCTATCACCAGAAATAACTTCCTCTAATTCTTCATTGGCCGGTCGGAGAATCGAACGCGGGGCCAGCAGAGTGCTAGCTGAGAACAGTAACCACCCGTCCAAAGAGGAACTATATATAAATATATATATATATATATATATATATATATATATATATATATATATATATATATATACATATATATATATACATATATATATATATATATATATATATATATATATATATATATATATATATATATATATATATATATATATATATATATATAGAGAGATGCACTAACTCAGTGACACGCTGGCCAACGCTACCGTGATTGCCTTCGGGATATAAGCTAATTACGTCACTGACCTTATAACAGATGTGGTAAAAGTTTATGACCTTATTTGACCTTGTATAACACCTGTATACCACAAACAGCTCTCACTTTGCTTTCAAACTTCTCTTTATTATTTCATCCGAACACTTGGCATGCATACCCTCTTCTTTGTCTAAGCCCGCACAGTTCTTTCCCTATCAGATCTTTCTGTCATCTCTTTTACTTCTGAAATAAACGATGTAATATTATGCCCCTGTAATTCTTATAGTCATGTACATGACCTTTACCTCACACAGTGCTTTGAACTTTCTGTCATCTACACACGCATTACAAACCCTGGTCAGCCACACACAAGATCACCAATAAACCATAGCGCCTCACTTGTAATCCCATCAACTCCTGGTGTGTCTCTTCATTCTTCAGTATCTGAAGCCTAAATACCCTTCTGGCATCCTCAACTGTCAGTTTCACAAGTCTCTCAGACCCAACAAACCCAGACCTTCAAATCCTTACTTCATTAACTCAGGACTGTATGCCCATTAGCCGACTTGTGAACAGGTGTTTATATTATATATATATATATATATATATATATATATATATATATATATATATATATATATATATATATATATATATATATATATACAGTATATATATATATATATATATATAAATTTATATATATATATATATATATATATATATATATAAATATACAGTATACATATATATATAATATATGTATATATATATATATATATATATATATATATATACATACATATACATACACACACACATAAATAATGGTATCGACAAAATCACCTTTCATTACAGCTCCCAACATGAATTCTTGAACAATGACTCAGTTTCATACATCTTTACCCAAGCTGTGAAATGTAAGTTTCATCCTTCGCGCTGTGAATGGAGGTGTTAGATAACTTATCTGTGTTTTAATAGCAAAACAACACGATACCAGCCCAATTAACAAATGCTGCTCAGATAAACACCAAGGGGAGGGGAACATCGTATCAGTGAACCCGGATGTGAAGAGTAACGTCACGCAGCATTAAGCGAGGCTTGTCATCGACTGCGACTCCTTTACCTAATGCCACTAAGCCCGAACATCACAAGGAAAATTCTAAGTTTAGCTGAAATGCCTGCTGAAAACACTGTTCACATTCCAAAATTTCCGCAGGAGTCAGTCAACTGTTTCCAGAGAAGGGTCTTTTGGATGCAAACAAATTTTGTGAATAGGAGAGGTATACAGTATATGAAAATTAATCCTAACCTTGGAATTATACTCTAAGCAAAACTGACAGTTATATCACTGCCTAACAGGAGCGAACAACACTAAATTCAAGGAACACAAAAGGATAAAAAGACGCATAGCCAATACACTCAAGCAAACCAAAAGTGAGAGTGAGCATAAGTGTTCCGTTGTTAAGACTGAAAGCGAATGAAATGCCGTAAGACTGAAGGTGCCACATGACTGTCGTCATTAAAACCGGCTGGTTAAACAGACTGTCAAAACAGGGTTTCTGTTCTCTCCCGAGGAACGATTATGCCATATTCCAAGAAATGTGAGATATCTCATTCATCAATGAGAACGCCAAAAGCGCACTTCACTCCGCTAATTTGATTTTTGAAGTTATTGTGATTCGCAATGCAGCTGAAAATATGTAACTATAAAAAGAAACCTACAAACTCAAGATTGATATGTTTTATCGACAAATAAGAGCGAAATAGCTACTGTTGTTATAATTCAGTGTTACAGGATTTAAGGATTTATTATCTTCTCTGATGTTTGTAGGGGGCTGTGATTCCACGTGCATCTGTGCGCGTGTGTGTTAGCACAGTATCTCAAGAACAGCTGAACAAAACTGGATGGGACGAGATGAAAACATTCACTAAATGGCCTACATCCAGATGATTCATTTCTAGGGACCTTGATGGCAAGTAGACGAAATGTCGCCGTGGAAAACTTTCTTTCTCATTGTTCAAATAACTACAAATGACATCCGGCAAACCACCGTGGACTCAGATGCCAAATTTTACAGCACTGACCACCGCCAAGAGGTCTGGCGGAGGTTGTGAATCGGGAAGATTTCTTATGGACACCACATCTAAACGGTTCACTTACGCATTTTAATGCGCTCTTCTTAAATCTCATTAATATTTCATTAATCTTAGTTTCATCTACATATACAAATATCTGTTGACAAAAGCTCAGTTAAATATATACTGAGTGTTCAATAAACTAACCGTATTTCTGTCACATTTTTCGTCATACGTAATGTATGAGCAGCTGAACACCAACCTGAAATGAGGAAAAAATATTACATTAGCTTAAGCTCTTTACTACACCAACAAAAATTTAAAGAAATCTAAAATACTGGCGAACAACCTCATATCTCTACGCACCAGAATATACAGATTACAAAAGAAACTCTCTCCACTGTGATTTGCAGTTACAAAAATAAACATTCGAAAGAAAAATTGGTTATGAGAAAAGTGAACCTGAGAAGTCAAAGAATAATATTTCCAATCCTTTTGAAGAGCACATTATCCCCAATATAATGGTATGACAATATCTACGCTGAAACACCCCATGTCGAAATTATTATCTACAGATTATTAAATTCTTTCAAGATTCACATGTGTATTAAATAACTGAGACAACCGATATCGATAAATACAAAGTGAAGCAAAGTTTGAAATCGCCATTCATCCTTTATAATTTTCCATAATCTCCAACAGACTGAAGTAATTCCTCTCTTCTGTTTCGAAAGTTTCATGATCAATATCCAGACAGCGCAGTTTTTGGCAAACAAACACTGTGGTACGTCACAACTGGGCTTGACGGCAAAGTGAAAAACATACATATAAACTAATGACAGAACGTTAAGGTGGCAAATCCCGGGCGTGTTCTAAGAAAATGTGAGAGGAAGGAAAAGCGGTCACCTGCAAATATGGCCGACTGCCGCAAAAAAATCGTTATATTTCTCAAACGCCCTTATTTTCCATATAAGGCGGGAACGCGACGGGAAACCGGTTTATTCATTCCAAGCACTTCCTCTTGAACTGAGCGTCGGTATCTTGACGAAGAGGAAAAACACGTTTAGTACGGTCATGGAAATACTGCAAAACTACAAAACATGTTACCCAATGCAAACCAAAATAATAAATGCATAGAAGCCGAGATATAAATGTCTGGAAAGTTACCTAAAACACCAAGTGTTTAAAAATTAGCATTACGGTCCCCCTAAATTTGGAGCATCTCTCTCTCTCTCTCTCTCTCTCTCTCTCTCTCTCTCTCTCTCTATATATATATATATATATATATATATATATATATATATATATATATATATATATATACATACAATATAGATAGATATAGATAAACAGATATGGCACAGGTGGGTAGTTGCTAAAAACTCGATCCAGTATAAGAAGCGTGAGAAAGAGAGATACGTCGAAATGAAAAGCTAATACCGAGGAACTCTTTAACGATCTGCTCTCTACTTAAATCAAAAGGAAGACTAAGCCCCTGAATGACTTCTGGTACGATATAAACATTTACGTGTCTTAAATGTAACTTGAGGACAAATGCCGATTGCACAAGGAGGTTGCCGACGGTGACAGATTCACTCAGTTGTATTAGTTACAAAACAGGAGGTTAAACAATTGAACCCCGAATTCTGTAACAAACGAGATCACGTAAATTAATGTAAACATAAAAGAAAATATGATGAGCCTCGAACGACCAACCCTTTATAATTCTTGAATTTCTGCTTATTAAAATCCCCAGTCGCTGCCATGCCTCTATACCTGTCGTGAGTTTTCCTGGAACCCCAAAGTGCCCTTGATAGCCTCTCGACTTCCTCTGATCGACATATAGGTGTGTCTTCTCTTGTCGTATTTCAATGCACACTTCTTCACTTTTTATGACGATTAGTATTTTCATTTTCATTTTTTTCGAGTCATTTTAACACTTTTAACTATGGAAATTTCTGCTATATATATATATATATATATATATATATATATATATATATATATATATATATATATATACACACATATACATATATATATATATATATATATATATATATATATATATATATATATATATATTATAATGAAATATTCATGATAAAACCTTTGAGACGTACAAGCTGATTTGAGAAAAAAGTTCGAGTCGCACAAATAAAAAATCTGTGTTAAGACGTATTGTGCAGCAGTTTAAGGAACTGAGGGACGCCCCCACACTTCCGATGGCTTTTGTTGATTGCAAGAAAAGACCAACAATAAGGCATGTCTTGCGTTACTAAAACATTCCCGTTAAACACGTAAAGCTAGTCGAAATTATCCATGAAAGGACGACATGCAAAGTGAATGTTGACGGGGTCTTGTCAAGTAAACATACAGTAAATAGTGGGGTGCTACAGGGAACGTTATTTCACTTTTGCCGTTTGCTATTCTCACTCTTACATTTAATAGTGAAAATAGTAGTCAGAGATATTTGAATGGGTTTAGATTGGTGTATCGACAGAGACTTGTCAGTTTGAGTACGCAGATGACGAAGGTTTAATCAGCCTAAGAGTACATCATTTACAAAGCTTGCTTGAGAGAAAGCATCACATATCTAAAGAAATGGGATTCGACACAAATACAAAAAACGGAAGTAATGAGGACATGGTGTGCACAAAGGGATGAAATAAAATTAGAAGGAAAAAATATTAATGAGGCTGGACCTTTCGATTATTTAGGAACAATGTTATCTACCACAAGTTCTCTCGGGCAGGCTGAATGACTCGGAAACTATATAGACTGAAAAACGCAAATGAATGTAATATTATACATAAGTCTAGTTCCTCGTGGGACGGGTCGGTATAGTTATCGGATAGCACTCTGCTAGGCCCGAGTTCGAGTCTCCGACCGGCCAATGAAGAATTAGAAGAATTTATTTCTGGTGATACAAATTCATTTCTCGCTATAATGTGGTTCGGATTCCACAATAAGATGTAGATCCCGTTACTAGGTAACCAGTTGGTGCTTAGCCACGTAAAATAAATCTTATCCTTCGGGCCAGCCCTAGGAGAGCTGTTAATCAGCTCAGTGGTCTGGTTAAACTAAGGTATAACTTAACTTTTGCACAACCCCTAGGAGAATAGTGCGAGATGGGGTCAGCTGGCATTCTATGGCATTGAAAGTTGGAAGGCCCAGGCCTACTAGGATGCGAACTACGGAGGGAGCCTGGAGATGATTTATATTACTCTAGCTACAGTACAGTACAAGAATGACATGAGTGGCAGAACTTCATAGAGGCCAGGCCATTTGTGTCACGTGGGGTTGGAGGTAAAGCTTTAAACGGCTTTCGCCGACAATGCCCACAAGGCGTAGCAACTGGAAATGCAGAGCTAAAGGACGGTGAGGTAAATGGTTAGCATAGGTGATATGACACCGCAGTGTGTTCTGAGATGGTTTGGCCACGTGGAGAAAATGACAGACTACAGGTCGGTTATAAAAAATGCATAATAAGAAAGTTTTCGGCCAGAAGGAGACGACAGAGTTTGCTGGCTAGATGAATGGAAGTTGTTTGCAAAAAAGGTTTCTCACTGACTCCACAATCACATGCAGTGACACTTCTTGATTTTTTCCGAAACCAGTTATCAAGAGAAATGGGTTATTGGACTATAGCCACAATCCCCTTCTTGACATATATATCCAATGAAAGTAATCAGCAGGTTCGTATTCTGTTCCTTCTCTGATTTGGTTGCAATATCTATACAGGCTGTGTGACTGCCAACGATATGCCACTGTCCATTTAGAAACTTTTGCTTCATGCGGAGCAAAGAGGTCGCAAATACTTACTGTCTTTGCCCACTATCCCACAGAAGTGAGAAGAGTGACTGCCTTCGGCCTCATAAAAGAAGGCCCACGTCACCAATCCTTAACGGAATTTCCTCCATGTCCCCAACCCTCACCTAGGCAATTCTTTGTCTTCAAGTATAATAGATCAGGACCCCAAACTATTATTGGTGTAAGAAAGGCTAATAAGGAAAGACTGTAGGATCACACAGAAGTGGTAAAAAGGTTAATATAAGTGAGAGGATGCATCAGAATGTTTTGAGATGGTTCAGTCATATCAAGAGAATGGATGATTGTAGGTTGGAGAAAAGTGTGTGTAATTCATAAGTGATGGGGAAAGAAGGAAATGGAGACTTGAAGGGGGATGAGAGAGACGAAAGCTGAGTTAGATGGGTTCTACAGACGTTGACATGGATTCTACAGATGTTGACAGAGTGTAAACTTGTAGGCCACTTTCGACTTCCTCCAGACTGAACGAAACCATTTCTGGAAGAGATTGCTAAGAGAGGCTGAAACACACGTCCACCACTTTGAAACTGAATCAGAGATTCAAATCAAACAATGGAAACGTCGTGGTTCTCCACCTCTCAAAACTAATTCAAGTGGAATTTATCTGAGAGGTGGCAACCACCGTGTTTTGACATTCTAAGGATGTTGTCATGATAAGACTACCTGGAAAATGGTCACACCATTATTAATAGATTGAACTACACAGAAATACAGAAGTGGAAAGCTTTGAGTGAGTGAGCTGTTGTTACCGAATAGTGAGAGCTCGTTCCACACAGCTCACGTGGCAGTGGTCTAAGTATCCAACTGTGTCTCTGAACTGTTGAATCACTGACCTTACTAGTCCTGTCCACTGACTAAAATATAGGTTTCTGTCTCTAAAATTTTGTATATTCTTTCAGCAAAAGCAGAAGCAAATCAGGATAAACGTGTCATAAAACTCAAAAGCTAAAAACGAAAAACACCAAATTTTATTTTATAATTTTCCCTTTAAATAACAGAAGTTTCATAGCATACGCAGCTCGTAAAGACACTCGTACGTCAGACTTGAAACAACGCGAGAACCAAAATGGAACAGAATGGCCGTGAAGAGAGAGAGAGAGAGATCCTCCTATGCGGTCTGATTACATAATTACCTCCAAGTCTGGTGAAAGTAATGGAGTTTCCTCATATAACGCACGAAATCCTTGGTAGAAAATAAGCCCTTCACCGTAT
>NC_089799.1:38567113-38604613 GCF_040412425.1 Macrobrachium rosenbergii | reverse complement strand
TTGGAGTAGAAGAAGCTGAATTTGTCTGCTTATGTCAAAAGGAGTGACACCACTCATACTTAAAGTTTCTGGGTGAAAGTTCTCGGGCAGTTAAACAGAACTAACTACAACGTATACCTCAAGTTCGGTCTGGCGATGATGCAATGAGCCACGATAATGATCACTCACAGCATGGACTGCGATAAACCACTGGTCACAGGCAGTCTGCGACCCTGTCGTCAGTAATCCCAATGAAGGAGTAACATAGATCAAAGGTCAAATGTGCTTTGAACTTTCCCAAGACTATCAGAGTGGAGACATCGGGGTAATGGATAGGAACTTACTTCTATAGTGTCTCGATGATACTGAGACAAAGTCCCCTTAACATAACATCAAACTGACAGTGATAATGGCAATGAAGCGAAAGCAATAATAATAATAATAATAATAATAATAATAATAATAATAATAATAATAAGAACAATCCTTATCATCACCAACGCCAGCACAATCCCCAGAAATCCTCTTTTGGCACTATAAATAAAGGGTGGATGTTGTAGTCTTTCCTAGAAGAAAATACACAAACTTCTCGAACCTAATCTCTGTTCTAGCTGCGTCCTCTTGCAATAATACCCGAGACAAAACAAAGGAGGCCAAGAATTGAGCCACTCTACGGACACGCAGTCCTTATTTCATTTACTGAAGTTCTAAACTAAAGCCTCTACTTAGTTTGAAAACAACTCGGCTTTCCTGGGCAATTTCCTTTGTTCATTACCTTTAAATATTCGAACACTCAGGGAATGGGCGCAATGGCTTAATTAAATTATTCTCAACCATTCTAGTCTGACGAAGAACGCAAAGTCGACTTTGGTTCCGATATCAGATCTAAAACCTGGCCCAGCGTTCAAGAAATGAGTTTTATCTGTCACAAGAAAACAACCATTTGGGAACTGCCTCAAGAAAGGGCACGATGCGAGGTTCGCATCACCAAGGGAAATACTTCTTATGCCATTATCCAAGAACACAATTACACACACCGAACATACCCAAGAAGTTCTCCAGAACTGTGTGTGTGTGTGTGTGTGTGTGTGTGTGTGTGTGTGTGTGTGTGTGTGGAAGGGGGTGGGGGCAGAGATAGGGGGGTCATAGATGATAAGATTAAGGAAATAACATCGGAGACTAGATGTAACCGCCACAAGATCCGGGTTGGAAGAAAGGAAAAAAAATTCCTTCTACGAACCTCATAATAAACTCCGACGACGAACATAACTATACTATTTAACATGTCAAAGCCGGTTGGATGTCATAAAATAAATCCTTTGGAAAGCTTATAAAATATTCCCTATTAAACCGAACATCTGGAGTTTAAAATGCTCAACACGGAAGGGAAAAAAAAGGAAAAACTCTCATTCAAGTATAATTACGTGTAACTGCACCGCCCAAATTCACTACATTAAGCATTTAACGTCACCGGTTTACTAAGACGTTATCTAGGACACTCCCATTGTTTCACTGTAACCTTATATTCTGACGAGAGAGAGAGAGAGAGAGAGAGAGATTTCTTAAGTAAAGAAGAAGAGTACTAGTCTCATGTCTCAAGGCTGGTGGCGCCGTCCGACAATCCATTATCTGCAGGAGCCTTATCATTTCGGCTCTAAAAGCCGGTTGTGCCGCCAGGTTCTCTCGACAAAACTGAGATTATCACTGTGATAGAGACAACGTTTTCTTGACCTGCAGGTGAGAAAGGCAGCCACGAACGATAACTGAGCTGCTGGGTTGTTTTAGCTTCTCACAGATGTTATAATCACGATGATAGAAATGAAATGAAGAGGTGAAGAGACGCCGTTCTGTACAGATGTCTGAGGTTGATTTAACAAGAATGCATTTATTCTACTGTATTGGATAGTTTCAGTGCTTTTGTTTCAGCAATGGATGTCATCCCCCACACACACACACACACACACACACAACTAGACACAACTACAGGTCAATGTCGCAGTAAAAGGGTTTCGCATTTATTCTACTGTATTGGATAATTTCAGTGCTTTTGTTTCAGCAATGGATGTCACGCCTCCCCACCCCCCCCACACACAACTACAGGTCAATGTCGCAGTAATAGGGTTTCAAGTCATAACTATGAAGAGGGAACACACGTAACAATAACTAGTATTTTGTCATCGGTAAGTGTTTACATGACTCAATACGGCAATTTACCCAGCCAGGTTTCCTCTTGAAAATCATGAGCCATTGCTCGGTTAGTAATAACAGGGAAAACCCAAGGTAACAGTCAAGGCTACTACGTGGACCTTACTGGAGGAGAAGCTGCTGTGCTTACCAGGCTCACAGGACACGACTTCAGTCATTCCAAACGCTGAATAAACATTCACTCGTATGAAGTCAAAGATATATACAGCGAATCACTGGAACTGCCTTCCTGTATACGCGAGCAACGGGTGAGATCGAATTAATGCGTGTGTAGACCTAAGTCGTGAGAGGATACTCGCACACCAACTTTTCTGTAATTAACACAACATGTTGCATAGCAAAAATATTCAGCAAACCTTTTTTTTTTTTTTGCAGTTAAAATGTTGTCTCTTAGAAGGACATTATCCGAAGGTCTACACCAAGGTCTACAGATTAAATCTATAGACCTTGGTCTACACTAGGCCTCCTCATGTCTTCACACCTTACCACACTTACAACCAGCTATAGGTCAAGGACCTGTAGTGGCACAGGCCAGCTTGACTTTAACCAAGCAATCGACCAAAGCGTAATACCTCTACGAAGAAAGAAATTGTCATCAGGGCACGATTCGTAACCACCTGCCTCTTCAATATTTAATTTCCGGTCAAATTACAGTTGGTCGTTTCTCCAGCACGTCTCGTAACATAAAAATATGGACTCAGACATTCTCTCTCTCTCTCTCTCTCTCTCTCTCTATATCTATATATATATATATATATATATATATATATATATATATATATATATATATATAGAGAGAGAGAGAGAGAGAGAGAGAGAGAGAGAGAATGTCTGATTCTCTCTCTCTGTCTGAGTTCATTTTTTTATGTTATGAGACGTTCAGGAAATGAAAACCAACAGTATATATATATATATATATATATATATATATATATATATATATATATATATATATAGAGAGAGAGAGAGAGAGAGAGAGAGAGAGAGAGAGAGAGAGAGAGAGAGAGAGAGAGAGAGAGTTCTATCTGCCTCTGCTGCACAGGTGTAGGTGTGAAAAAGCGAGAATGCGAATCTATCAAAGAGACCACGACTACATGATATTTTAAAAACAGGTTCATGATCTCTGGAAAGCAATCAGACACTAAAGAGGTCGGACTCTAACTTCAAGTCCAACACAGGCGAAGACAAAGGAATCAGAATCAGCGGCCTGCAACCGAAGCGAAGCGGCGAAGAAGGATCTTTGTCAGAAAAGGTATCGGAGAAGAGGCCCTTCGCAAAGGGTAGACGGGGTGGCCGGTCGATGTAGCAGTAGGAACAGCTGGCGTCCTCGTCCTCTAACTCTCCGGAGCCAAGGTACGAGTACCCGAGATCCGGGAAAGGACGTCCTGGACAAACTCGCTCTCCTCCTCCTCCTCCTCCTCCTCCTCCTCCTCCTCGTCCCATCCAGCCTCCTACATTCACCCTCCAGGGCAGAGGGGCTGACGTAGAAGAAAAGAAAATTCTCTTTCTTTCTCGAGCGGCGGTTAAGGCGGTTGCCAATGAGTGCTTATTGGTCTGGAAACAAAATACGGACGGCGACGATGAACCTCGTCTCCAACCGTCGCCAGCTAGCGACGATGGAGGGGGACAGCCAATTTGCAAGGTGACATTGCGCTCGGGTGTACTGGCAACACGGGAGGAAACAGTCAAAAGTCGCAATAAAAGTCAAGTTCGAAGAAGGGATAGATAAGGGTTCATTCCTTATAATTTACTATCAAGTCATTCGCCTCTTAAAATTTTTATTATAAGAAAATCAAACTTTCAACAACTCACATGATCTTCATATAGTCTAATATTTCACTACAGAGTAATGACATTATGTTATATCAGTATGTAAGGAACAAACATACGGAAATCAAAATCTAATGAGCAAAGGATGTTTTCACAAAAACGTACATATATATATATATATATATATATATATATATATATATATATATATATATATATATATATATATATATATATAAACATGTAATATATATATATATATATATATATATATATATATATATATATATATATACATACACACAAATATATATATACATATATATGTGTGTATTGTCTTTGTAACAATAAACTTACTCAACCACAAATTCTAAACAATGTGAATCAAGCATAACAAGAAAACATCGCATCATGTCATATACATAGATAAGAAGTATCAGATACCAACTGCTATAATTTGAGACAAGAAAAATGAAAAAGAACTGAATTCCAAACCACAGCAAAAATGATTTCAGTTGTCCAGGTTCTTCAGAAGTCGTGATAAAATTCGACTCCAGTTAAGTTAGAGACGTTCTTGGCTTCGCCGGTTTTTTTTTCTTTTTCAAAATATAAAGCTTTTACTCATTTCATTGACTAAATCAAAGGAATCACTACCGCCCTATACCACCAAGTTCAACTACAAAGTACTAGAGCAATACCTGTACACAACATCCAAGTGGCTCATTTTTGGCAACAGACAAAGCCAGACGCCAGTGAAGTAAAAATAATCATCTAGAACTCATTCATACAACTGATACGGAAATCAGAATGATCGACCGAGTAGGTTGCGCAAACTGACGTCAAAAGAACGTCGAGTATCTGCGCACGCGTAAAAACTATGATACAATCACCCTCAAATCAACATTTTTTATTTCAGTGAAAACAAAGAAAATTACTTGAGAGAGAGAGAGAGAGAGAGAGAGAGAGAAGAGAGAGAGAGAGAGACTTTACCGGCATATTTACTCGCAGGGTGCTTTGGTGCATATAACGTGAAAATAAACAACTCTTTACTGTAAGTTCTATCGAACACGACGCCAAAAATTCAACGAGAGCCATTGTTTGTTCATATACTCAAAGGCAATTTAGTTCCGTTAGAGTGACCAAGCGTTAAATTTCAATATATTTCATTGTCAAATCTCATTTATTGAACAAGAAAAATATAAGGTTTCTTTCTTTCTCGTTACAGCGAATTTGAGCCAATGGCAAAACTGGAAGGGGCCAACAAATTCAATAAGCACCTAAAATGAATAATAAGTGACAAGGACTAGACACTGTAAGGTATGTCCGTCTTATTCAAAGCAGTACAAAAATGCCTCGCTATTTACCCAAATCCAGAGCTTTTGAAAGCAAGTGAAAATAAGGAAGTCAGACGGAAAAATGATTCGTCCAGCGGATTCTTCTTCATTCAGTGTAGAAGTTACTCTGATTTGGTCAGTAATCACTT
Organism: Macrobrachium rosenbergii; assembly: GCF_040412425.1. Classification (NCBI taxonomy): domain Eukaryota; kingdom Metazoa; phylum Arthropoda; class Malacostraca; order Decapoda; family Palaemonidae; genus Macrobrachium; species Macrobrachium rosenbergii. The sequence goes on along the minus strand of NC_089799.1, from coordinate 38,599,176 downwards.
GCACTGATCGTTCATTTCCGTCTGGTTTTTCTCTCTGCCTGCATCACATCAAGTGAACATAAGTATTGCTGAAATATGAGATGGCTCATTCTAATAAGAGGTAAGACTATGAGGGTCATTCCGTTACAGAAGACAAGCAAACTTTAAACAAACACTAAACACTACAAACACTATAGGAGAGAGAGAGAGAGAGAGAGAGAGAGAGAGAGAGAGAGAGAGAGAGAGAGAGAGAGAGAGAGAGAGAATGCTGAAATCTGCAACTTCACATGATTACAGCCAAGTCACGGCATGCCTTCCAAAGACATTACAGAGACAACGAGTCATTCACCTCTGAATTTTGCTATCACCAGACAAGTCCTGTGCCATTAAGTTATGTCACTTTACCTGTTCAATAGTTAATCTTCCAACAGTTATATAATCAAGCAGAATTCTACGATGTCGTCAGTATCAAAATAAAAGAAAATAAACCCGCAAACTAAACTCAAGTTTCTATTTGGAATACCGAAACGAGATTAATACAAGGGAAAAACACTGACCAACAAGATAATGACTTTTCTACCTCTCTCAACTGTAACCACACCTGAAAATAAATAAGCCAAAAATGGCGCGCAAGTAGAGAGAGAGAGAGAGAGAGAGAGAGAGAGAGAGAGAGAGAGAGAGAGAGAGAGAGAGAGAGAGAGAGAGAGAGAGAGAGACTGTAGAAGTAGTGACCTCAAGGTACGCTCCTCCCGGACACAACTCAGGGAGTTGGCGAAGTCGGTTCCATTGGCAGTTCGAAGAAAGGTGACCTGACCTCTGAGACGGAACTGCAAGTCACTGAACCAAAGTTATGAAGAACTGGACGACAGGAAAGGCAGACGTCGACACCCGAATAGAAGAGGGAAAAGAAACTCACCCACTGCAGAATTTACTCCTCATTACCATGATCTTTCCAAGGAATTTGATGTTGCACCACAAGACTCACATAAAAGACATTTGCATACTTTGCAGTCGAACGCTTCCTCTTTCTTGTGGCTCCGGCCCAATAAAAGCCAAAAGAAGATATCCGACAACAAGAGCTGGTCTCTGATTGGTGCAAAAGTCTGTTACGAAAACACGACCCAACCAACTCGAGTGAGATGATTACATGAGAAATACAGGATGCACTTTAAATTTCGCCCTCAGAGGACAGGTAGGTAGAAATGCCAATGCCCACGGTTGGTCAGAAAATTTTCTGCGCCACTTACCATGTTTTCATCGTGTCCTTCTGAAACAGCTGCACTTTGTTATGCTAATCATAGTTGTCTTTCAAACATACCAAGCATTGCAAAAATGGCTACAATTCTGAAGAATTCTGCATTTTGTTTGTTTTCTTCCGAGGCTTAATTTGGTAAAAGCGTCGAAGGCAAGTGGATCAGTTACAACGAAATGCAAAAGCAAGCCAGAATTGTCAAATGGTGGGTAATCACTATCATGAGCAATGAATGACCCAGTGAATAATTCTCACATGAGGACTTGCCCGATACGACACGTATCCCCGGCCTTGACAAGACAACCGATTTTCCCTATTTCTCAATCGGTGGCGTCCTCGTATCACAGAGGAAAACTGCTGATATTTCCTCACCTATTTGCGACAAACGAACATCTTTCGGGGATTTTCTCACTGGCTAAAAAAACAAGTCATTTGCGTAGCATAAAAAAAAAAAAAAAAAAAAAAAGCGGGACATGAATTTATTTTTTCTTCGTGATACCTCGTGCAACATGGCTGTTGGAAGTTTCAAAGCGGAACTGAACTCAAGTTCTGAAGCAAGGGAACCCTCCGGCAGTTTTCGTTGCTGTGTTGCACCAGCCTATGAGTGAGCGGTTGCGCAACACCTGTCCTGCAATGGCTCACTCACTCGGCTCCAGTCTGGACGCTGATTTAAATTCTGCCAGTTTCGTCATCTCTGATTTTCCGCTTCTATTTTCGTATATTAGTCATCGATTTACTCTCGATCGCCATTCTTATGTGAGTCTTGTTGAACCCAATCCAATCAATAGTCAGTCATTCTTATTTTCATAGGTCGTAACATTGACACAGGCGGGGAATTCCAATTGTTTCGGTGCTCGCAGAATGTTAATGACAACCTAAGGAAAGAATGTCACTTTGCTTTGATGTCATACTTGCATCAGGTAAGGTATTCGGGGAAAATTACAAGATAGACACTTAAGAGGGAAAGTACGGCCGATAAGCACAAACTCACACAAACAAACACAAACGTCTGAGCGCGCACAAACGCATGCACGCACACTATAATATATATATATATATATATATATATATATATATATATATATATATATATATATATATATATATATATATATATATATATATATGTATATATATATGTCCCTTTAATTAATAAAAACATTAGGTCCCTTTAATTAATAAAAACATTAGGAATAACATAGACAATACCCAGGCAATGAGAAACGTGAGTCCTACCACCACTCATAGAATCGTGAAGAACCAATCTCCCAGACACTGTGACAGGTGACTTCCCATCACAATACAGTTATTTATTAAAGATTTATTTTATGTGAAATATCTTTACTTCCGCTGCAAAATAAATGACATGGACCAGGACTGATCGATCATGCAAACCGGGATGCATTTTACATAAATAATTACCGGCAAAAAGGCAACAACACTTCAAGTGTTAATAAAATGCGATTTATTCCAGCTAAAATGATTACGTGTCTTTATTTCAGATATGCAACAAAAAAGAAACTACAAAATACGTGCCATACCGAATCAGTCTTATCGGTAAAAAAAAATACACGGCTGCAGTTACTCCCACGTGCAACCTCGCAAGCAACCGACAGGCAGGTGTGACAGGACAACTCAGTTGAATGGCCTTCATATTGGCCTTGACAGAGAGAGAGAGAGAGAGAGAGAGAGAGAGAGAGAGAGAGAGAGAGAGAGAGAGAGAACTTCATCTGAATCCACCTTTTCAAATGTTGGATATACCCCAATAGAGGGACGTCCATTGCATTGCTAGCCTATGCAGCCAAAATTGGCCTTTCAGGTTCACCGCGTTCAAAACGCAGTAAATGTCTAACACGAGCACATAAAAATCGCTCATATTCGAGCAAGTTTCCGCATTCTCGGAATTCTCAAGAAAACGTGTCGGATACCCATATCGGAATATCTCAAAAATGCATTAACCGCAATCACTTTGCCGCCAACAGTCGGTCAAACATTGGAATGAGAATTAGGAGCTCATTTTTAATGGGAAATTCTATAATATACTTTTAGTGCGGCAACTGATAACCCGCTATCTCAGGTTTTCTTGATTTACATGTGGAGTTTTTGTTTAATATTTTAAATTATCCAAATACGTGTGCATTGGTTGCGGCATGTAGAGGCCATTGGCTACTTTATACCTAAAGACGTAGATGTACTCGTACAGATTGAACGGACAAATTCTGCCTGTCAAATTTGCGGTATAAACAGAAAATGACAGTTGCTTACCCTTCTGAGACAGTTATCAGACATGATCACTTTCTGCGTATATCATTACATACAGGAATGCAACTAATAATTCGAGTTATGTACATTAATTTTCAGGACATCACATTAATACAAAAATCTCTGCATTCTCTTCAGTGCTCCGGCGAGCAGTACGTGCAGTCAGTCCAGAATTCCTGCATTGCGAAGTAGAGAGTATGAGAAAAATTGGTAAGGACTTACGTTATCCACCTCGTATTTTGGATACTTGCAACAACAGAGCAGCGAAGACTTTCTATAATAAAAGTGACGGGAAGAAAGAACATACGTACAAGAAACTGCCTTCAAAACAGTAGCAACATTGTTCATACCATCCTAAGTATGGACTGCGATTCATTTTATTTGAGTAACACATGTAAGGAAATATATGTCATCGGCAAATATATATTCAGTTGAAACTGGCCAGAGGCATAAGACTCTATCTGTACACTCATGTGAAAAAATCACATAGGATTTTCAAGTCCCATAACAGCAAGAGGTCGTTTCTAGATATCTGTTAGAATCTGCATTAACACAATTTAAAAAAGGCAAATACTATTAATTCAAGCCCAGGTCAAAACACTCTTGACCTCATTCTGCACAAGATGGTCAAAGAAGATTTAAAAGAGAAGCTCAAGAATCTCGATAGCCTTTGCCTCTCCTTGTTGTACCTAGTGCCTGGGTTAATCCCAGACGGGTGTCCCTCCGCTGGAGAACAGCTACCTCCAAAGTAAAGAATGATCTTTGTATTCATGAAAATGGTTATACTCCCCTTTCATCTTGGTTATTAAATGTAAAACCGAGTCTTCTTTGTAATCTTTTGTCTCACTGTGTATAGTTTGCTAGAAAATGATTTAGGGGTAAAGGCGAAAGATCTTGCACTTCGTTGTTTTACTTCCCTTGGAGCTTATATACTCAAAATTTTACATCACGATGCTATTTCCATGACAGAATTATGCATACATGCATATATCTATATATATATATATATATATATATATATATATATATAAAAGTGAATATTTTATATTTGTTTGGATTCTATAGAAATGAATATTTTTATATTTGTTTGGATTCTATAGGAATCCGAACCGCTTGACAGACCCAGAGAAAATTTTGCACACGGCCTCTATGTCACCCGTGAAAGGTTTATAACTCAAAATCAAAACCCTACCCCGTGACACACATACAAGCTGACAAAACGGATGAAATTTTCGTTTTTACGTCACCTTTTTCTTCAGTGCTTTCTGGGTTAAATCTCGTTTTTCACCTGACGCTCCACCTTTTCTTCCAGACACTGTCAGACGTATGATTTCATTAAACTCCTTCCACTGCAAACCCTGTAATCAGTTTAACACATCCACAAAATTAAACAGATGTGTTTTGACTGAAATAGAATTACTTTCAATCATTCATAAAGCAATGTAATTCAAAATATAACTTCTGTTTAATCCACGGAAAAAAAAATCGTAGTTACGGGCACAACTCTGGAGACCAAGAACTAATTCATCACCAACCACGCATGCCAATTAGTAGACCAAATGATTCTGCGACAGATCTATCCCTTCCTTAAAATATTACTCGCGACGGAATTACCACATTTTTTTCCGTTTTCATCTTGAGCCAAACGTATCTTAATTACACACTGCCAATAAAATATATATTTTTAAGTACCTTACGGTATTACCATCATCATATCTACAACGGATCTCCTTCGGTTTGTTGTGCAGTGAATTTCACGTAATTGATAAAAGGTCCGTCTACTGTACTGTTGAAAGAGAGATAGACCTTCTTCCCCACCCCCTTACACACACACACACACACACACACACACACACACACAAATACACAGACGCACCCGAGTAGGTACCGTAGAAGTATTAGATTTTTTATTTATTGTCTTTGTTCAGTGATGTCGTTTATTCTTTTCTAATAGGAGAACGTAATTCCCTCTCCCCCGTAATCTTACCCTCACCTTCCCCTCCCCCTTAATCTTACTCTCACCTTCCTCTTCCCCTTTAATCTAACTCACCTTCCCCTCCCCTTTAATCTTACCCTCACCTTCCTCTCCTCCTTAATCTTACCCTCACCTTCCCCTCCCCTTTAATCGTACCCTCACCTTCCCTTCCCCCTTAATCTTACCCTCACCTTCCCCTCCCCCTTAATCTTACCCTCACCTTCTCCTTCCCCATTATCTCTCTTCCACCTTCCCTTCCCCCTTAATCTTACCCTCACCTTCCCCTCCCCCTTAATCTTAACCTCACCTTCTCCTTCCCCATTCTCTCTCTTCCTCTATCTTCTCACTTTTTCCCCCTTTCCCCCTCCTTCTTCCCTCTTTCCTACCCCTCCCCCTTTCCCAGTAGACCGTTATTCAGAGCTTTAACGGGCCTACCTACCCGTAAGTTGTTGTTCATAGTCTTTCCAGGCAGTGCCGGGTTGGTCAGCTAGTACGTACGTACACATACATACACACACACACACACACACACACACATATATATATATATATATATATATATATATATATATATATATATATATATATATATATATATGAATGCCCTCATAAAGAACGCATACTTTGTAGAAGCTAACGGTTAAATGGGAAGTGATAAAGAGCTAAGCAGGTTGAAAATGTTACACATCAGAGACGTAAAGAAAGAAAAAGCAGCTGCCTCTCCAAGGAAATTTCGTGAATGATTCTCCTTTCTTTAACCAATTAAAACTTTTATCTGGCATCCAGTAAATGCTTATATTTGTATGCATACACGCATTTCGGGAGAGAGAGAGAGAGAGAGAGAGAGAGAGAGAGAGAGAGAGAGAGAGAGAGAGAGAGAGAGAAGAGAGAAAATGTGCCGCTTTTTTCAAACAGTTTTGAACTTACTGGTTATAGCACGAGCACTGATTTTAAAATGCATTTAAATTTATGAAACAATTACGCTGGAACGTCCAAATATCTGAGGAGAGAGAGAGAGAGAGAGAGAGAGAGAGAGAGAGAGAGAGAGAGAGAACAACAGGACCACGAAGCGTCCAGTACACAAAGGGCATCAAAGACCTTTAAGGAAACCACTTCTCTGGGCAGAGAGGAAGAGAGAGAGGATGAGAATGTGAATGTGGGAGTATTTTTAACACGAACAAATAAATCATCTTTCAAGTACCCTCTCTCCTGGGCACCCATTCACAATGAGACTCTTCTATCACCCAATAAAATAAACAGGTAAACAAAATACTTTACATGGATTTCATTCACGGAAATCGTTCGGATATCTCAGCGCCGCTCACCCCGTCGATACATTCGGGAATCGCATAACAAACTTCAAGAGCAACTTCTAAGATAAGAAAGAGGTTCTTTTTGTTTCCCCTCCTCCTGCCTGTCAAGGGCAAGAAATTAAGCTCCAAAAGAATGGGACTGACTCTCTCTCTCTTTATATATATACGTATGTGTGTGTGTTTGTGTGTGCGCACAAAGGTAACACACTCTCTTACCCAAGATCCGTCACAATCAATGCATCGTCACGCACCTGGAAAATGGAAAAGACGTGTTAGATTGACAATGTTAGCCTACTGTCTCAATATGATTATTGAATATCATTATCATTATTCATAGTTAAATATAAAAAGGGTGCGATATCTTACAATTTCAGACTAACAATGCATGTATATATACATACATACATACACACACATTACAAAATATATATATATATATATATATATATATATATATATATATATATATGTATGTATGTATGTATGTATGTATGTATGTATGTATGTATGTATATATATATATATATATATATATATATATATATATATATATATATATATATATATATATATATTACTGTAAAGATGACCAGAATTTTGCATCAATTTTAAATAATAATAATAATAATAATAATAATAATAATAATAATAATAATAATAATAATAATAATAATAATAATACAAAAATTACGTATTACCTAAAACACAGTATATACCTTCTTCCCTGCTAACAATATCAGAAGAAAAACATTCATTTCATAGCAAGGATAACGGGCAAAAGACTTTCGCCTCAAACTGCAAAATCCAGAACGCATAAAAACGTAAACAGCAAATCAAAAGTTAACGCAGAAAAAAAGTGCAGAATTCTCAGCGCACATCCGGGATCAAGGTAAGCTTAAAAACTCACTTGAAATAAAAATAGACCCACTTCCCATTTCCAAGACGGAGCCTTTAATAAGACTGCAAATAACAGCGGATCCTGTTGGGTACAATAACTTGACTGCGTTGGAGGAAAGTTCTAATTCGCTCGGACGACCATAATGGAAAACTTATATAATCAACTTTGCAACGACTGGTCTGCAGCTACTGACAACTTCCTAAAAATACAGTTTCAACGTTTTGAATTCTACAACCTATGATTTCTTTTCCCTGGTGATTTCTTTTCCCCTGGTATAATCAGCAAATAATGGGCAAAGGTAATTCCACTCGAATTTATGGAAAAAAAGGAAACTCACGGGTTTAATCTACTGTTCGTTTAATCACACGAAATCTTAAGGTTGAGCAACATATTCCTTCAAAACGGAGACAAAATGAGGACATCAGTGAGGAGTAAAATGAGAAATTTTCCTGAAATCTCGGCAGGAAGAAACAAAATTTCCCAGCGTAGATTCCCCTCAAGAGCTACTTGACTGTACTGCAGGCTGCTCTGGATCTTGCCACAGACCCTGAGCGCAAGTGGCCACCGCTGGCGTGAACTGCTTTTAACTTCCAGAAACTGCAATTCCGAGCATTCCGCTATCTTCCACGATTTATTCAATCTGCCATCTTCAACAGCCGGTTTTACTTAGAGTCTCTTTTCCCATTCAGGTATAACTGTGTCGACACGGGAGTCCTAGAGCGTGATTGCTTATACGAAAACATGGAGAATCTGAACACAAACACTTTGCAATAGAGTAGGTTAGCAAAAGAACAATCCGACTAAATAGCTAAACTGAATTCAATCAGAAAAAGAGACAAGTATATAAAAAATGAGGAAGGATTTACCACCATTTAAAATTACCAGCTATAGTTAAAGATAATGAGTGATTAACTTATACCGTATAGGGTTTTAATTAATACTAAATTTCAATGCTGACGTCATAAAAAGCGCGCGCGCACACACACATATAGTATGTGTGTGTGTGTGTGTATATATATATATATATATATATATATATATATATATATATATATATATAATATATATTTTATATATATATACATACATAAAACACAATTCGAATGATAAGATACAACCGCAGAGAGCGAGATTTAACGGTTACTAATTCAAAACTCCACCACCAACTGCTTAACAACACAATTAAAAACATCATTAAGAAAATTATCTCCAAATATGACATCATTCTAAACAATATTTTTCTGAAATAAAAAGTCCCGACGTATATATTCTACATAGTAACTGACAGTTCTTACTAACTGCTACTAAATCAAAGAAAAATCAGGGACTCCCTGAAAGATGACATAATCCCTTAAAAATCTACGTAGTTCATGATGCAATACACAACACATGAGAGAGAGAGAGAGGTGGACTCTCTCTCTCTCTCTCTCTCTCTCTCTCTCTCTCTCTCTCTCTCTCTCTCTCATACACTTAAGAAGAAATGATTAAATCAAACGACATATTTTCACAGAGTGAGGACTTTGGACTCTGCAAGGCAATGAGTCGGTTGCTTGGTGTTTGCGCCTCCGCGGTTTTCTGAAAAAAGCACTGGACTCTTCATGAACAAACACATGGCCTTTCTTGTTCAATGTTGCCGGTACCTACAAACGTCAAGAGGATGTGTGGGCTTTTTAATAAATTTTCCATGGTCAATGATACCCACAAACATCAATAATGAATTATCCTAGCTAAATTATTCTTAGTTCTCCCTCCACCTACCGCAATCCTTGTCTTCAACCAGAAGATCAGACGTTAGACGGGAAGTCCAAACAGGAAATGGCTTTTCAAAATATTAGTGAATTTCTGAGCACCGCGTTAAGGACACTGCAATGACGTATTTTAATGAAACAGCGGTATAAGGCATCATATGTTATATCACTGGTCTTAATAACCTCAAGACTAATATTTTATCAATATCTGGAGGATATGCAAGATCTTCTCGGTTTTATTGACTAAAGTACGAGCAAATATTTCCAGGGACTCAAGAATCAAGGTCGGCGACATTTTTCATTTTCCTTTCCATTTGAATATTATTGAGCAAGGCTGCATTTTTCACGTCTTCAGGGTATCAAGCAACTGAACGTTTCCCCCCAAAAAAGGAATCTTGAAACAAAGTACCGGAAAACCGTTCTGAAAACTTTGAAAGAATCACACAATGTCCCTTCGTCAAAAACTAAAAGAAACTTGCATTTTCCCCGTCGCTTCTGTTACAACGTGGAACAGGGTATTAACCATTAAAATTCTGATCAAGTAGCTTCGTCTTCTAAACACAAAATGAAGAGATGGCAACCAAACACAGTTATCCCCTAATGAGTACATCAGAACATACATCATATAATTTCTTTCGTATTAAAAAAAAAAAAAACTAGAGAAAATTCGTGCTTTTTCTGTTACAAAAAACAAACGACAATTCGTGCTTTTTCTGTTATTAAAGATATTAGAGCTTTGTGTGTTTTGTATATATTCACTTTTTCTATAAAAAGCAAACAGACCAGAAACCGGATATGAAAACCAGCGGAAAATACTTGTCAAAAGGAGGGTGTCAGCAATACCAGAAAAGAAGTAGAGGGATAATGGGTTTGATGTACCCGAAGCTGAGGAATACCTAAATGAACTTAAGAATGAAACCACAGTTTTAAAAAGTGGGATCAATCGTGAAGAAACTCAGGGGATGGAAAACAACAGGTTATGATTTAGCTGAAACTGCAATGACAATCATATACTAATAACCAGATTATTTTGTCCAGTAGGAAATGAGGAAAATACCTGATGTTTGGAAATTGGAAATCACTGCTAAGGTACCGGAGCACGGTGACGAGAATGAACGTTTTTATTTATAGAGGCATCGCTCTTACGTCGGTTGTAATGAAAATATTCAGTGTGCTTATTTTCAATAAGCAGGGGAAAGAAATGAATGAAAAAGCTGGTTTTAGAAAAGGCAGCAGCTGCGAAGATCAAATGTTTGCGTTCAGGCTTATCGTGCAGCAATGTGTGGAATTTAAATATCCCCTTGTGATGGCTGTTGCGATAACGAAAAGGAATTGGGACAACGTCCACAGACCAATAATTTGGAAGGTCTTGTGTCATTATAGCATTCCAGTTAAATACATAAAGCTGGCTGAAATCACCCATGAAGGAAATAGATGGGACCTTGTCAAGCGTTTGCAGTAAATAGTAGGGTGCTGAACTGAATGCAATTTTACCTTTTGGGACACTCCAGGATTTTCTTACAATTAATCGTGTCTACAAAAATAAAAGTGCGGTCCCAAAACATGGAAGGAAATGCTACAAGAAATAAAAAAATAAATCTATTTCTTTTCTTGTATTTTTTCCTTCCATGTTTGGCGCCCACGCTTTTATTTTTGTAGACACGATTAATTGTAAGGAAATCCTGGTGTGTCCCAAAATATTATTTTCTACTTTTTAGTGCATTTAATAAAAGCATTTAAAAAAAAAAATTTTATATTTATTTTATACTTTTTAGGTTTGACAGAAATTGTAACCAAGTTATGATTGTACTAAAAAAACTGATATCCGTTTATGGGGGAGGGTGAGGGAAGGGGCAGGGAAAGGGAAGGGAGGAAAGAGGGAAGGGAAGGGGGTAGGAAGGTGAGGTGAGGGGAGGGGAGGAGGGGAAGTGGAGAGGAAGGAAGAGGGAAGATTAGGGAAGGGGGAGAGAAGGGAAGATGGAAGGTGAGGGGAGGAGGAGGGGGGGGAGAAAGGGGGTAGGGGGAAGGGGAGGAGTAGGAGGAGGGGAAGAAATGAGAAGGGGAGGGAAGGGGAGGGAAGGGGAGAGGAGGGAAAGTTAAGTATACCTTAGTTTAACCAGACCACTGAGGAGCTGGTTAACAGCTCTCCTAGAGAGGGCTGGCCCGAAGGATTAGACTTATTTCACGTGGCTAAGAACCAACTGGTTACCTAGCAACGGGACCTACAGCTTATTGTGGAATCCGAACCACATTGTAGCGAGAAATGAATTTCTATCACCAGAAATAAATTCCTCTAATTCTTCACGGCCGAGAATCGAACGCGGGCCCAGCAGAGTGCTTCCGAGAACGATACCAACCCGTCCTATGAGGAACTGGAAAGGTAGGGGTGGAAGAGGAAGGGGCAGAGGAAGGAAAGGGGAAAGGGAAGGGGAAAGGGAGGGGGGAGGGAAGTGGGAGGAGTGGGGAAAGGGAGGGGAGGGGAGTGGGAGGAGTGGGGGAAAGGGAGGGGAGAGGGAAGTGGGAGGTGAAAGGGAGGGGAGAGGGAAGTGGGAGGAGTGGGGGAAAGGGAGGGGAGAGGGAAGTGGGAGGAGTGGGGGAAGGGGAGGGGAGGGAAGATGGAAGGGGAGGGGGATGATACAGCTAAATTAACATTTGATCGTGTGCTCTGGAGGGGGGAAGGGGGAAAGAGGAAAGCTAATGAAGGAGAGGGAGAATGGGGAAGGAAGGGGATGAGGAAGGGGAGGGAGGGGGAAGAGGGAACGTGGAAGTGGAGGGGATTGATTGATTGATTAATTGAGAGTTATCTGGCGTCACAAGTAGGTGGAGGGGAGGGAAGAGGGAAGGGAGGGGGTGGACACAGCTAAATTAACACATGATCGCGTGCTCCAGAAGGGGGACGGGGAGGGGATGGAAGAGGGAAGGGAAGGGGAAGAACACAGCTAAATTAACACTTGATCTATGCACAGGACGAGGGAGGGGAGGGGAGGGGAATGGGGAGGGGGATGGAAGAGGGAAGGGGAGGGGAGGACACAGCTAAATTAACACTTGGTCTGTGCTTGGGGAGGTGGAAGGAAGAGGGAAGGGGAGGAGGAGAGGACATATAAATCAGCACTTGATCGTGTGATAGGGAGGGGAGGAGGGGTTATGTAGAAGATAGATTTTATCGAGTCAAAAAAGTTATGAAAAATCTGAAGTTTCATACAAATCCTGATATACTGGAAGAGGTCACTATAGGGTCACTAGAGGTCACTGCTAACCTACTGATCATGTAAGGTTGTATTGTCACGAGGGCTGAGTAACCATGCAAAATTTCAAGTCCATCGGATGAAGGGAACAGGTCGAAAATTGAGTTACAAGATTTGAGGACAGACAGACAGACGCAGAAGTCAAGTTGAATAAAACCATGTAAAAAGTGACCGGAGCTGAAAGAGAAGGTTTAGATTGGATTAAAGATTTAAACTTAACAGATATAGAATAAGCAGATGATGCTGTTTTAATTAGTGACACCACAAGACTGCTAAACAGAATGCATCACATATCTAATGAGATGGACTCCAATTACCTCTAAGAAAAAAGGAAATAATCAGGACAGAGTTTGCACAAAGGAGCGAGGCTGAACCTTCCAATTAATAGGGAATAGTGATATGCAGTACACGTCTCATGAGTTGGAGCTTAATGAAAGACCAAAAGAGGCCGATCAAACAGTAGGTATGCTAGATAAAGCTTAACGACGAACATTGCGAGTCAGATGGCATGAGAGAGCTCCAAATGATTCCACAAGAGAAATTATGTAGGTTCCGTATGTAGATGAGATAATGATGAAAGGGGAACGGGAGAATAGTTAGTGGTAGTCATAGTCAGCTGGGCTCATGTACGCACCAGAGGTGCTGGAAGACCTAGACCTACAGTACTTGGATGAGGATTGTGAGATGGAAGGATGGAGAAGCGTGGAGATTTGTGGAAGATAAAGCACAAAAAAGACATAAGTAGCGGAATTTCATTGCGACCCTTTGCGTCACATGGCGTTGTAGGCCATGAGGATGACGGATATTGAAAACGTGCTGCGACATTTACAGATACTGAGCCATTAAAACCCATGAGCAGAATATTATTGTAATTAACTTACGAATCTCTCTCTCTCTCTCTCTCTCTCTCTCTCTCTCTCTCTCTCTCTCTCTCTCTCTCTCTCTCTGGTCATCTTTTAGTCATGTCGAAACCTGTCTGACGACGAATCCTATAACTAGATTACAAGAATAACAAGCAAAATAAAAGGCAAGATGGTAAGAAAAGCACGCAGCATTACGCTGTCCCTGAAAAGGAAAACAATGACTAAAATTACTTGAGGATCCCTCGAGCGCTAATTAGAATTGGGGGCATGCGACGGCGCATCAAAGCACTAACGGCCTTTCCGAGCAACAGGATCCTCTTGCGCTTGCATAATCATGCGAGTGAGAGTGAGGAAGACAGTTTCTCTCTTCTCTCACAGAGAGTAGGATGCATTCTCTCACCAGGAACAGCCATCAGGGAATCCCACCATGTTAATGACAATGACCTTAACGCAGTTATTGGCTAGTCTCGCATTCAAGCGAACAAACACACACAGAACGATATGGTTAAACCCAACGTAATTTCGGTCAAGGGGAGACACACAAAACACACTAAATATGGCAGTATGTGTGCATGTGGGTATAAGGCGCAGAAACGACATCTTTGGACAGATCAAACGAATGTGACCAACACAGAAAGTTTATGGACCGTATGCTTGAGCAGTTTGACTTGGAAGTGGCATCACTTCATGTGCTGTAAAGAGAAAAACGGGATAAAAATGAAACGCGTCAGAATGGCGGTGGGGAGAATACGTCAGTTCTAATTCAAGGCAACAAAAGATACGGTGCATATCCATTTTACTGAAAGAATATCTTAATACTGTAAACAGTGCCCCTATACAGTGGCGCTTCATTCTTTAGTCCTACAGTTAGCCTACTTATCTGTGACTCATTACTCAAGTTTATTCTGCTAGACTTGTCATCAATGCCTTTTATATCATTGTTTTTTATTTTTTGTTTTTGTTTTGTTTTGTTTTGTGCACACTGTCTATCTGCGTTTATATTTTACAGCTTCCAAATACAATGCAGGATGAAATGAGTTCGAATTTTCCCTCTCATTTCACGCTGATCGTCCCTGAGGAAGAGGTCAGTATAAATTTAAAATAGTTGTAGGAGTATTTTTTGAGACTAACAAAGGCAAAGAAAAACCGGAATAACAGAAGGACTTAAACAGTTGATCAATTAACCACAAGTGAGGCAAAGCGGTGTGGTGGTATTACCCACATCACTAACCCGGGTGAACAGGTCACATGACGGAAGCAAATCACTTCTGAGCTCTTACAGTATTATTCATTATATATATAAGTGTACATCTCTGCTTTGCATGCGTTACTAGTCTAAGCTGTAGGTCCCGTTGCTAGGTAACCAATTGGTTCTTAGCCACGTAAAATAAGTCTATTCCTTCGGGCCAGTCCTCTCTAGGAGAGCTGTTAATCAGCTCAGTGGTCTGGTTAAACTAAGGTATACTTAACTAGTCTACTGTCTGAGAATGGTTTCCTTCCATTCCTCTATTCAAAAACCTGATCCAAATGCATTCTTTTGTCTTTTGAATAACCGAAAGTAGACGCCAAATCTAAACTTACTAATAACCTAGGCCGATTTTTCTCACCTTAATTTAAAAGCTGAGGCGAGGCAATGCTCGTAACATCTACCGAACAGCATAGGCCTACAATAGTTTTTACTGCTACAACGAATGACACACAAAGGATCAAGATTCACTCTTGCAGAAATTCTATGGCAACAAATGGCAGCTCTTCTAGTCCATCACTAACCAATAACCAGTCCTACCTTCCGACCCGGTATTCCTGGCCCTCATAAGAAGTCTGTTGGCAGCCATAACATCGGAACAGTTTAGTTACGCCTTGCTCGGCTGTCAAACCCCATTCTTGTGGTTTACTATGCAAAGGAGTAAGGAAGAAGTTCTACAGCTGCCATTAAAAAGTGCTATTTTTATCCATGAAAAAAACGAAAACATACATGTCATACCAGTCAGCTAAGGCCATTTCCCAAATATTATGACTAACTAATCTAAGGAAGCCTCACACGAACGCCACATTCGAGTGTGCAAAAAGAAAGGAGATTAGGAGAGTCATTCAAGCTGTTAAACTTCAAGCACAACGAACGTAGTATTCTTCGAAGTGAAACAGACGCAACCGAATCATTGGTTACTTTAAAAGCAACACAAATTCAGCACACTTTCACTATCGTTGAGTTATTATGAAATGACCCATTCAATGTGATTACTGATTCCACCTGCAATTAAAACAGAACGACTCAGCAGAATAAAATACCTCATTAATTTATCCAAAGGGTGAATACAATTACATTAATATGCAAATAACTCTAGTTGCCATAATTGGAATATCAGTTTTTGTATGATGTCAGCTTCTGCAATTAATTTATTTTACAGAATTAACTTCATTTCACAAAAGTATGTCAAAACAGTAATGGTATCACGCTCACCACAAAATTCATAACAATCTGATCTGGAAGGTATTATTAAACGAAAACGTATCCCCGTGAAAACTTTAATAATTGTAAAAAACGAAAGGAAAAAAAAGGAGGATGATGAAAACTAGAACACAGAAGGAGAAAAAAGTGATAATGGCCCAAGTTTACGTCACGACCACCGTTAGCATCATCGTTCGTGAATACGAAGGGAGCGGAGGCGCTTCGGACTCTCATCCAAGGCAGTGGGCGTCAGTTAACAGCAGCTGAGGGAGGGAGGGATCGGCCTACGCCACTACAATACGACGACCAAAACAGCCGCATACTCGAAATGCCTCGTCATTCCTATTCTGGGGCCCATTTCTCGGCCTATACAAAGCTTTTCTATTCTGAATCGACACCGGAATTTCTATAAACAACCAGTACGTTAACGTCTTCAAAAAAGACAACTGTCGTCATTGGAATACCAGCAGTTTTCTTTTTCTCATAAGACAAAAAAAGATAAGTATACCTTAGTTTTACCAGACCACTGAGCTGATTAACAGAAACAGGTATTATATTTATGACCGTATTTTATTCAAGTTTTTCTCTACAGAGAAAAATATCTGATCGAAAGCAGGATACTTATCACTGAACATAAAACCTCCCACGTCCTTCTCCAATCCTACATCCTCGCCGAAGCCGAGTAAGAGAAGTCTTCAATCCTTCGGCAAAAGATTATTAAAAAAAGAAATATATGCTAGGTTACTTCTTTCTGACTTACTTTCAACAGTTTTATCATCGCTCTACTTGCCAGGAACAATACTTTTTAGTCTAATTTTGTAACAACTCCCACGTAATGCTAAATAAGGAAGAAGCCATTTACCATCAATGGTCTGGGGCCTTTCTCCGCTTTTCAAAGTGGCAAACTGATAATCAACTGTGTTCGTGTTCTGAAAGACAACATATTGCATGCTGACAGTAAAAAAAAAAATAAAATAAAAAGAAAAAATGAGACTAACGCATTACTTATATATATATATATATATATATATATATATATATATATATATATATATATATATATATATATATATATATATATATATATATATATATATATATTATATTTATATACATACATACTTATATATATAAAATATGTGCGTGCGCTTGTGCGTGTTGTCTATTGAAAATATAGACGCAGCCTACATAACCAAGCCCAAAAAATGGTCAAAGCTGTCTGGCTTACGTATACCTTTAAACTACTTGCCAGCCAAGGACTAACGTCCCAAAAGACTAAACACCCGTCTCTTTGCTATCTCCCTAAACTTACCTTGACACACCCCGATTCTTTAACCTCCTGTTCACTTCATATAAAAAAGCTGGGTGAATTATAGGCTACATCAACTATGGTCATCTGGCTGGCAACACCTCTACTATTCACACACCTGTGTACACCACGAATGATTCTGGTCTCGAACTGAATTCCATCATGCAAGGGTTCCACTTAACGAAAGCAACGCAAAGCACCGGTTTAAAGGAACCTGGCCTCTGGTTAAAAAGAGCTGTAGTGTATCACACAGTGAAAAAGGTTCTCCAAGAGACAGGCGGCAGTTGTAGAGTAATACACAACATGTCCATGTTTTCTTAAACATTTAAGCACACGCCAAAACGTGAACGTAAATATACTTGTAAAAAATACAGTGTGTTTAAGTTCTGTCATTTCACTGCGAAGCAAAAGTCCTCTGGATAAATTTCTAATGCAATGTTGAATGTTGGCAACCCCACTAGTGATGACAGAAATCGCAAAGGAGATTTGCTAAATTGAAATCAGAATAACAAATGTTGAAAGTTCAAAACATTCCCTGACATATACCTGTAACTTTGATAAGGAAATATAATTTCCAAGTTATTCCTCACCTGAATTCAAATAAGTCTTTTCATTCTTACTAGGAGTCATGAATAAGCAAACACCTTCCACTCACAGACACATAGAAAAAAGTACCTTCAGCAAGTCAATAAGCCTGACAAGATAAAATACTCTCTCACTAAAATCATAATGCCACAGAGAGAGAGAGAGAGAGAGAGAGAGAGAGAGAGAGAGAGAGAGAGAGAGAGAGAGAGAGAGAGAGAGAGAGAGAGAATTTCAACCGTTAGGCTAGAATAAAAGAAACGATTTTAACACAATGGATTTATGTAACGCCTATTATATGTGTATATATATATATATATATATATATATATATATATATATATATATATATATATGTGTGTGTGTGTGTGTGTGTATGTGTGTGTGTGTGTGTGTGTGTGTGTGTGTGTGTGTGTGTGTGTTCTCTGCAAGGCACAGATGAAACCAATGATCAGATTCACACAAACTTTGCAATCGAGCAACAAACCAATGACAACCGAAACTCTGGCAGACACTCGCCGAATATTACTGTTTGTCAGACGGTAAACAAAGATGAGTATAACACGAAGAGTGGGAACAGAAAAAGGCCTCTATCTCCACTGTCCCCAGGACGGGAAAAAAAACACACACACACACACACACACAAATGCCATAAGGGTATACGGCATGGCCTTGTGGTTAGGTTACGGCGTCCTTCCACAGTGGTGAACGGCCAAGAGTATCCCTTGACACCAAGAAGAAAATTATTAGTTTGTTTTCACTCAACTCAATCCCACCACGGCCAGGATATAGGGGGTCACAAAGAAGTGATGATCTCATCTATGTATGTGAGTCTGTGTTTAGGTCAGAATGCACAAATTTAGCCATGACTTCTGGGCACGTGGGTACAAAAACATAAAAGGGCAAATTCTGTTCCCTCAATTTTAGCATTTACTTGATAGCATTTTATTGGACCTTAAAAACAATATGCAAATGTATTCATCAAAGACAAGACACTGCATACAACGTAATCTATTTAAATGATCTATTTACACACTCTCTCTCTCTCTCTCTCTCTCTCTCTCTCTCTCTCTCTCTCTCTCTCTCTCTCTCTCTCTCTCTCTCTCTCTCTCTCTCTCTCTCTCCGACACACAGACACACACAAATTAAGTATGCTTTCCTTTGGGGCTAATTCATTATGAGGCAGTTATTATATATCCAGTCATACGTTTCACTGAATGCTAATTTGCTTTACTAATCAACAAGTTGGTTAAAACACCATCAACTTGTCATAATTGAAAACGTTCCATCTACATATATTAAGGAGAGAGAGAGAGAGAGAGAGAGAGAGAGAGAGAGAGAGAGAGAGAGAGAGAGAGAGAGAATCTACATATCCCCAAATCCGCAAGGGTGGCCTGGTATGCGATCTCCTATGATGAGGTTGGTCACCTTGAAACACTTTTTACTAATAGACAGACGTTGACAGCAGTCAAGCTCTTTGATTTTCGTCATGACGGAGGTAAGTAGGAAGACTTAACGACGTTGGGAGTATTTTTTTTTTTTTCTTATCAACCCGAAGAAACCGAAAGTGAAACCTTCGAACCGCTTTGAGGAAAATATTTACAAAGAAATACAGGAAAGAACACAATTTTTTTTTATCCTTCTAGGAAAAACAAGAGGGGATCAGATGCAACGTGGCTATGTGGTTAAAGTTTACGAGGAGTTTTTGAGCATCTGTCATATAAATGGAGAATCAACAACGAGAACAAAAAATCCTACAAACGCTTCAAGTTCTCAACGACGTCGCTTCAGAGAAGTAAAGAACAAAATGACTTTCTCTCTGCCACACTGATAATAAGGATCCTGACATCTCCACACGTCTTAATCAATGTAGAGATCACTCGAGGAGAGACTGTCAATTTAATGACAGCTTTTGTTTGTTTCTTTGCCATTTCGTTTCAATATTCGTCTTCGTTCCCTATACAAGGAAAAATTTAATGTCTTCAACACGTCCAGTCTTCGCAAATTCAGATGAGTTGGAAGTCTTTCCCTTCTGCTCTGTTTTCATCAATTCTCCACGTTATTCCTCTTTCTCTCATCCCTTTAACCCTAACCACTCCATGCTCCTCATTCATATCATCGCCTCCATAATGGCACCTTCAAGCAAAGAAAATTCCCTGAAGTGTGTTTGTAGCTTCGTATGGAGTCTCGCAATTCTATTTTTATTCCGCGTCCTTCCTCCTTATCAGGTTCCATCCTCATGTTCTGATATTCTTCGGCTCAGCTTTCCTTTCCGAACTACCATCACTGTTCCCGATTTACCCTTTTCTGCTGTTCACCAAAGCACCTCAGTCAACTATGCTTCCTTTCTCGAGTGACCTTGCTTGCATGATGATGTTTGGCGACACGTCGTCGATCACAGGAAAACTCGCTTTGCGGAACTTACGGTGAATTGACCAAGAAGCGTCGAGATGAAACCAAATGTCAGCTTCATATCAAACGACTGAGCACACTCACAAACTACAAAAGCACGTGCTCTATTTTACTGATGTGAGTACCTCTGAATGGGGGGTGAGTGGGTTGGGGGGAGAGGGGGAAGGAGAGAGTGCGAGTACACAGAAACAAAAATGTGTAAATACGGACATAGAATACATTTGACATTAGTCCTTGAAATCGAGGCTCACTCGAGGGTGAGAGGGAAAACACTGTATAAAGGACCAAGGTTGTCACAAAGCCTAACAATGAGAAATATTCAAACACAAATAACAGACGGAAAACAATGAGACTCGTAGATGGGTTAAGGATTCGATTCGCCAGCAAAGGGCAAACTGCGTGCGCATCGTTTAAGGAAGAAATAGGACCCAGCGCAAAGGACACAAAAACCCGTGATATAAGGAAGTCTTGGAAGGAAAAAAGTAACGGGGGCGTACAGGGACTAACTGTGTCTGTTCTGTGCGAGCGCCACCTCTCTGTCGCTCCGGATGGGGAGCAGAGGGGTCTTGCCAAAGGATGGGGGGGGAGAGGAGTGCTGCCAGGGACACCCATCCAATCCCAGGCCCCACCTCTTCAACAGGATATGTTCGACCTTCACCACGCCCAATCACCCAGCTCCAAAAACCACGCCCACTTTCCCCAACAATCTCGTTTGACTTACACACTGGCTTTTTTGAAAGCTTTTTGATATCTGAGAAGAAATAGGCAATAACCTTCTGGAGAATGTTTTAGTTCAAGTTTTTCTGTTGCTCTTCTTGTTAAGGTTCCTTACTATTTATACCTAATTTCCACAAATACCTTAAGCCTAAGCAGAATATCTGTGAATCGTGACTTCAGCGTTTATAAAGACCAGCTGCTCACGATATCCTCTGCAGTAAATGATTTTGTCGATGTCCACTTAATAATACTTTCAAGCTTTTTTATTTTAACAGAATAGGAGCTTGCATACAATCCTTTGGACCTGCGCCATTCCTGTGCGTGCATGCAAGTATAATGTGCCTGTATATCGATACAACTCATTCTTTATTACAATAAAAAAAAGACGTCGTAATTCCCAGTTTTAAAAAGCAAGCAATAACATTACTTTAAATTTACTCATGTACGCTTCAGTTTTCAAGATTCTGCAATGTGCATTTAATGCACTATTAATACTCTATCGGACTCTTCCTCTTTTTTTTAAATTTATATTTCTTGTCAAAAAGATTAAAATGGATTTGAGAAATTTCTTACTCTCCAAATCAAGAGCATAGCGCAGACCTGGTGTAGCCCATCCGTCTGATTTTTCATCAAGACGAGCAAGGCCGTGGTCCAATTACACGAACGACAAGCTTCCTTTCAGCACAAGCAATATACCTTCAAAAGGGAAAGCCACGGAATTCTCGAGCTCAGTTTTTCTCTGGGGTTTTGAAAAGAGCATATGCTCACTTTTACAAAGTGGGTCACGTGACAGCATCCGAAGGTCAACCGGAGCGCTCGTCAGCTGCAGAGAGCGAGAAATTCCACTGTCGAATAAGCATGAAATGTCTCGTTTTAGCTTTAAAAGGATGTGTCCCCTGGACTCGTCATTCCCATAAGAGATTTGTTCACAGAATAGTGTAAAATTCGGTGCAATATTTTTACCTCCCCTTCAGTAAATACATATTAACGTAGAGCTACAAGGGATCTTTACTGCCACAAAATTATCGATTCACCAAAAGAGATAAACACTAAAAGAACTAACTCGAGTTTGCCGGAAACGTCAGATGACAGGCATTTTTCCAAAGATTTGAAGACAACATCCAACTTGCTCACCAGGAGTCTTTTTCTCAAGGCAACTCCAGCAAACAAATGATTTGTTGATGTTCAAACCCTTGACTCATGCCCCAGGAGACCTCTTTCAAGGATTTGGGATAACGTACAGGGTGATGATAAGAACTATGTAGTATACTACGCATGCACCAAGCCTCATTACCATATGAATGCATGATGAATGTCCCAAGGGAGTGGATGACAGCCACTGCCTAGCTGGAGAAAGCCTTTGAAAATTTCGCCGCAATTAATATGCGGACATGGAATTACGTTGTCTTCTTCTTCTTCTTCTTCTTTTAACTTGCCCTTTCCCATTTTTTGTATGGGGTAAGCACGACGCCTTCTTTTGAAGGACTTTGATTTGGCTTTGGGGTAGACCGTAGTCTCGATCGGCTGCCCTGCCTGACATCGCTTAGACCCCGGTAGCGCATGTACATGTATCGTACCAATCACCAGCTCCCTTTCTCCCAGCAGCGAGGAGAGTTGAGCGGTTAGGTCGACAGTTCGAGTTATGTTGTAACTGTCTAAAAATATCTTACTGTCAGAATAAAAGCACTGTGCTACTGCTACCATGAATCTTAGCGCTAAAACGAGCTCCTGATCACAACATGTTGAAAACTCAAAGACGAACAATTTCATAACCATCTTCCCCTTCTTCCTCAGCCGCACACCAGTTTTTTTCTGGTTTCCAAAAGCTGTTTAACCCATGTCCAAGCGGGTTACCCCAGCCCACAGAATACCGGCCATGTGGACCCTTTCAAAAATCTTCATATTTTCGTTATACCATAGAAAGCATACAACATTTACCGGAAATAAATCATTTTCCCCTGTCCACATTATGACAATTCTTTATGACAACAACACACTACTGTATTTCAGTGGTCCATGTCCAGCGTCACGTTCAAACCTTTTCTGGTCGATTTCACAACTTTCATTACAGTCACAATGCAAAGGAATTTAGTTTCCCTCTACGAAAGACGACCAAGGGGACGATATTTTCTCAGTGCAACTCAGCCGAAAGACCAGAGAAAACCACCTGTCTCATACTTTTCCTTTCTTATCACATATTCATCATCATTACTCGGCTCCCACATGACCACCGTTTCCCAATGGAAGGGAAACTCCACGGAACAAGAAGCCTGAGCTGCCATGCATATGCTCTCCACGGGATGAGGTTGCATCTTTCATACATCTATGTATCTTTTCAAGCAGGAGTAATCGTCCAGAATTTGTCACCAGTTTTTTTCTGCAGTGGAAGGAAACAAAATGGGAGGCGTCACGTTAGACTTCAAAATGAATTCTAAGAATTATGATTATACTGTGATTAAACAAGTGTACCCATACCATCAGAAAAGACGATAGATAATATGAGTCAAGACATATTAAGATATATTTATATATTATATATATATATATATATATATATATATATATATATATATATATATATATATATATATATATATATATATATATATATATATATACTATATATTATATATATATATAGATAAATTTATATATATGTAATTATTACTATTATTAATTGTATATACACATACACACACACACACACACACACACACACATATATATATATATATATATATATATATATATATATATATATATATATATATATATATATATATATATATATATATATTTACACATATACATATATGTGTATATACTATATATATATGTATATATATACATATATATAAGTGAAAGATAAATAATGAATTTCCGGTAACATCAGATTTTTTTTATACAATCTTTCCTTGAACGGAAAGTTTCCATCTCAGCCCATAAGAATCTATAACACTCAACCAAACGTCCAAAATTCACTGGCTGAAGGATCCCAAGTGAAGCTGAGTTGTGAAATGTGGATCTCACGTGTGTATTGGCTCTGATGGAAAGACACTCCGCCCACAACAACAGTTGGGGCCAATCAGACGATGGGGGTGAAGAAAGTGGAGCAAATAACCATGACTTAGCTATTATCCATAACCTTTCGGTGTTACACAAAGAAAAAAAAGATATGGAAGCCTAATGATGATGATACAATAGCATTCTTACTCTTCTCAGCACACTGACCTTGAAGAGGGTCGTGGCCTATTCCCGCTGGCACACGATCCTGACTGTTAGCTAGGCAGTGAAGGCTTTTGGGGGACGGGTGCATAGGGCTACCAAGGGAGATATCGGCAGCCATTGCCTTATTGCTAGAGAGGTCTCACCTAAGCGCACAGGGGCTTGGGCGCTGATCGTACCTGGTTTGTGCATGTCAGGTCTCCATGCACTGACCTGACCTTCGCCCCTACTCCGAATTATCGACCACACTACCAAAAAGGCAAACATAGGCATCGCTACTCCAAACGCAATATGAGATAGAAAGTTCCAAAAAGCCACTTAAGTTGCAAACTGAATTACTCTGGAATCCATCAGTCTCAAAAAACTTATCAAAGTTTCTTCGGCAATTCTAAAAATGATCTCTAATCATTACTATAATAACACTTCCACCATCACTGTGAAGATATATTGTTATTGCTTAAAATCATATTTCTAGGCGGATTTTGACCTTGAATCATTTCAAACTAACAACACAATAAGACTATGATGGGGAAACAAAAGTTCCAGTGTGCCTGAAAAAAAAAAAAGCTTTCCTCTTCAGTTCAGCAAAAACTGGCCAATGGTTAACCTTTCACAATTTTTGTGAATATAGCTAGAATTTTGTTTCAGTGTGCATGGTTTAGGAAATTTTCAAGGGTCCAAGTTTAATTATCATTAGTTTGAATGAAAGCAAAAAAAATTAAAAAGTCCTTAAAAAATAAGTGCACTGCTCTTCCAGAATTACCACAGCTTCTCTAAAGTGATTACTGTTATTATATTCTTATTTTCATGTGGCACGCCGTGCGGTGTATGACAACAACAGACAACTAACTTTTTAAGCGAGCTAGAATGGAGCACGTTTACATAAGATAAAAATTGATGTGTCAGAAATATATATATATATATATATATATATATATATATATATATATATATATATATATATATATATATATATATATATATATACATAAAATTACCAATATTTTCTGTTAAAACAAAATTCCATCTCATAAAAGGAGCCCATAAAAATGCCAAAATGTAGAAAGTTAATGCTATAATTTCAGAGAACAACTGTCTCCCTCTACAGGCAGTTAAGAAATGATTAAAGAATTACAGAAAAGCAGTATTTATACCAAGAGTTACAGAGGTCAGATATTACATCACACCAGCTGATAGCTTCTTAGTCTTCTTAACTGCTGGTCGGAAGAAGGTTTTATCTATAATATCTGAGTCTCAGGCTCCTTTTTGAAAGGTTCATCATATTTCTTTGCTTAACCAGTGCTGATTCTACCATCTGGATTTTGAACTAACAATTTCTGCTATAAATTATGTGTGACAAAATTCCAGTTTATTCTGTGATTATGGTTATTTATGTGGTTAAAAATAGCTGAGCTCTGTTGGCTGTACCTTACTGAACGTTTATGTTGTATTAATCTCTGGGGGAGTGATTTACCAGTAAAACCGATGCAGGATTGGTCACAGTCGAGGCAAGGGTTTTCGTGTCTTTGGGGACTGGCTTTTCTTGGACGTTAGTCAGGGATTTGGCTAAGGTATCTGGGTAGGTAAAAGCAAAGGGGATAGAGTTTCCAAGTGTCTGTGTCAACATCTTAATCCTGTCCAGGTGTGGGATTTTGATTTTATTAATCCTTTTGCTTTTACCTACCTAAGTACCTACAGAATATATATATATATATATATATATATATATATATATATATATATATATATATATAGAATATATATATACATATATATACATATATATACAGTATATGTATATATGTATGTATGTATACATCTTTGACAGTAGGCGAGAAAGTCTTGCCTACCATCATAAGTCTTGCCTATCATTTTTACATCTCGAAGAAATTGTAGGTGATCAGCAGTTCACTGGCAGGTATAATGCAAAGGACTGCTTCGAACTTCCACTGTAGAGAAAAATTTTCAATATATGTAGTACATGATCAGAAGACTAAAAAGAATTCGGCATGAGAGAAAATTATAACCTGTCTCATTAAAATTCTTCAGAGACTCACGGCAACAATGCTGTCTTTAATTCTGTTTTTCACGCCATACGTCAAATAGAGATCAAGACAGGACTTGGAACGTTGAATTTTAAGAAGAAAAGTTCTACAGCGTCCAAGGGGTAACCCTCCCACAAAAGGATCAACAAAAACAACCGTCGACACAACAAGAGAGTTTCCAGCGTTTCAAGGAAAACCTGATGCTGATGATCACAAAGTCATCGCCAGGGAGTTCCCCCTCTTCTAGAAGACATTCATTTGCCATTTTCTGTGTAAACAGACACTCACATTTGTCAGACGCTTTCCTACGCATCTCCTGATGCTCTATTGTTTTGCATCTGAACCGACGATACGATGATTTGTTCCTTCACGAAGGCAAGAAATAAGAGCCACGTCATACCTGTCGCATCTGGGAATATTCCACAATGGCCGTCACCGGTACTGAGAGTAATGGATACTGATAAATTAATCTTATGGCCAGAATAAAGTTAACGGTAGAAAATATTAAATTTCATACTTCCTTCGCTTTTATACAGAAAGGACGACAATGACTGAATCCGGCATCTCCTTCCTTACAGTACATACCCAAGCCGTTGCATCATCCCCGAGTTACCAAACGACCGGGTACCTTCCTTCAAGAAAGACTGGAAATTTGTCATATCAAAACTGAAATCTCCTTTTTTTCCTTATAGATTTTACATAACACTACAGCCGCATGAACAAAGTCAGTGTAAAAAAAAAACGCAGATCCTGTCTGCTCAATGTCCTCGATGGAATGCGTCCCCTCGCTCCATCTTAGACCTATGCGCGTCCTTGTTCCCCAACTCGAGGCCCCTCCTGCTAGAGGCATGCGCCAATGCAGGAAGGCGGGAACGGTCTTTCACCAAAGAGCTGGCGCGGTTGCACAGCGTATTCTAGGCCAGCTGCCCGAAACCAGACAACGGAGCAGCCGGTGCTGCATCACGCTCCCCCACACAAGGGTCACTGCATTTCACGGTTCCCCGGGTAAGGACATCCTGCAGCAGGAGGTCACAGGTCGCTCCTGTTGCAATCTCGCCAATTTCTGAAAGGAACTTGCCATTGGCAAAGTTCGCTAATAAACGCTTTCAGAAAACGCAAGCGGGGAGGGATCCAACGCGCAAGACTGACGTATCCTGTTCTGTAATTGGGTGGGGGAATGATGCTTCCAAACAAACACTTATCAAATGGTCTTATAGAAGAACAACAAGCATATTTATCAACTGCTAATGAGTTAGGAACCAAATATAAAAACGAAGCACAAATAACATCCAGTACTCTGAAACAAAGCGAGTGAAAAACATTTTGTGTGGGACGTCAGGTCAAGTCTCAAACACACAACAGTCAATTTTACAACCGTGATATTTCGTACGTTACTCTATTATTAGTAAAGACTACAGGTATAATTACAGAAAATGCGTGACTGTGCAAGGACAACTGTCAACCTGTGAAATCCAACTATGTGTATATATTCACTAAAGGTTGCTTCTATGTATAAAGGAAACATACTGAAATTATGTATAATGGAGAACTTGTCTTTAGACAGAAATAGATACCTACGAAGCCATTCTCGAAACTTGAATATATTAAACTTTTGCTTACACTTCAGTGCCAGTACAAATAAAATCCAAATGCGTTAAAAGTACGCAACTAAATATAGTTCATAAACGACAGAAATCTAACACAAAATTTAGCTGCCGAACGAAATCAAATTTTTTATTCGTGAGTAAAATAAGTAAACTTTCATGATGTCCTGTTTAACCCTATTTAGAACCCAAATAGTCTCAAGAAACAGAATTTCACAGTGAAAGACCCTCCAACCAAGAATTCACAAACAAAATTGTGGCAAAGTATGAAAAACATGAAAAACTTATGCACACAGACCACTTTCCCCGCTAGGTTAAATTTTTGGCCAACGTTCTATTATGGTCTGAAAAGTAAGCCAAACAATTACCTAAAATTTTTCCAAAACTAGAAAAAATACTCTTGAAATGACCCTAATAAAAACAGAAGAAAAATAAAAATTCAATACCAGAGGAAACGGTGCTAGTGGGCTAAAATGTTCAACAAAATGGACATGGGATGCCCCTACCGACAGACAACAAACCAAGAAAAAGAATAACGAATGACAAGGACAGTAAGTGACTGGGATGAAACGCAAAAAACCCGCGCATGTACTGTGTATTACCAATAACCCTTCGTGAACTAATGACACCAAATCTGACGGGCATTAAAACAAAGAAAAGCGACTGAAAAATATCTGGCAAGTTCGACAAAAGGAGAAAAAAATGTTACATCACATTCGGCCGCGAGAGGCGAGTTGCGCAAGCCCCCTCTGAAGGCCAAGAGGGACGGACGACTGCTTGCTTGCATGCCATTCCCCAGTCGTGCAAAGGATGCATGAAAACCACATCGTACCGTCCAGCGAAATCATTAGGCGTGGGGATCAATTTCAATACAATTACGATTGTCTCCGTAATGAATATCATCAAGGCGTAACTGGATAAACGCGGGATACAAGGTTCTGAGGACGAGGAGCTACCGACTTCTGTGCTTGAAAGGAAACAAAATTCAAAGCATCATCTTCAGACAACCACACCTAAACAAGGACACAACTTTTTAAAATAATCTATATTTAACCAATACTCTGTATTTAACAAGTAAATTTACCTCACTCTTTGCCTAGAATACGCCAGTAAATATGCGACTTACAGAAAAATATCCTTTTTTCATTTTGAAAAATGATCAAAGAATAGCAAACGATATTCAAATGCGGCCTGAAAATTGATGGAACAATGGAAAGGTCACTGCATGAGACAATAAAAAAAAAATGCTTCTCTCACAAGAGCAACGGTAGCCAAGAGATCCAAACATCACACGTTCATGAAGGAAATGGGGTCCATGCAGACTGACTGCAGTTCTGATCGACGAAAACCTGAGGGAGAGCAAGGTCAAACAACGCCTTTTGTAGCATGGCAAGACTGAGCAGAGTTTGTAGCATGGCAAGACTGAACAGAGTTTGCAGCATGGCAAGACTGAACAGAGTTTGTAGCATGGCAAGACTGAGCAGAGTTTGTAGCATGGCAAGACTGAACAGAGTTTGTAGCATGGCAAGACTGAGCAGAGTTTGCAGCACGGCAAGACTGAGCAGAGTTTGCAGCATGGCAAGAATGTGCACAGTTTGTAGCATGGCAAGACTGAGCTGAGATGAGGCTCGCGGCATTTAGTATAAGCATATGTGACAAAACGTATTCGAGTTCACTTCTGGTGAGCAGTAACCGAACTTTTAATGGAATTTTTGAAAATCTTTCCATCTCACGAATTCATAAGGCTTTTTACAAGACCCACCCTGATCAATTGGGAACCCAATGAAAGAATAGGCAGACAAACAAGGAACGGTCGTTTTTTGAACCGTGTTGCATCTTCTGAAAATGATTCCTTACTTTAGACATTAGCTGGCCTTTCCATTCTCTGGGTGTTTTAAATGGTCGCAGAGTTTGTCATGGGTTTACTTAGCAGAGTTTTCTTGCATGGTATTCATGACTGTAGTACCAATTTGTACAAGTTATTGAGACTGAGAATGTTTTAGATAAATAATTTTTCCTGACATGACGTCTTCATTTCTGCTTAACGCAATGTTTAGCTAGCTGATGAGCAAGAACTACATTCCAGTCATTTACTCACTTTCACGGGTGAAATGATTCTGGGCAGCTCAAAACAAAATCCGCTTAATCAAATGACGAATGGCGCCTTTCCTAGAAAAAGTCTTTTTCCATCTCCACGATGATTCCTCATTGGAGGTTTTCGTTCTCGTCTAGCAAGCTGGGCCCGCGTTCGATTCTCCGGGAACAATGAAGAATTAGAGCAGATAAATTTCAATAGGAACGGTCGTTTTCCACAATGTTGCATCTTCTGAAAACCATTTGTTTACTTTAGCCACCTAAAATAAGTCTTTCCATTCTCTGGGTGTTTTAAATGTTAATCAGCTCAGTGGTCTGTCAAACTAAGGTTAGTTAACTTGAAACATTTCAGTCCACACAAATTTTGGTATTCAACTGAAAACTGGTGTCTAGGATATACAAAGAAGAATCCGGGTTTTTACAAAATACCAAACGGAAGAGCATACTACATAGCAATGAAAAATTTTAAACAAGGATCCATAAATCATTTTGAACTGGACAGAACATCTTCATTTCACCGTCCAACGCACCATGAAGTTTAGAACTGCGCGTGGCTGCATCCGAGCAAGACAAATTCCAGTCATTTATCTTGCCAATTTGGAATGGGTGAAATGATTCTGAGAGAGAGAGAGAAAACAAAAGAGAAAAAATCCTGACCGACGCCAACAATGGCGCCTGGGATTGAAAATCCAATGTCTCACTTTCTGAGTGTTCTCTGTCACCCGCTGTCAACTTCATCCCTTGGTCATCCTGATCAAAAGATGATGTTTCCTCATTGGACTGATTGCGATATCGTTCTCCAGCAGCATGACTGCACACAAATCATGCGACGGATTTTGTTGAAACTAAGTGTACATATTCACAGAGCGAACACCCCTATATCATTAACTTCAGGTAGGTATAAGACGATTTGACGAGTTTTCGCCAAAGAAATCACCCCATTGTCCATCGCTATCCATTAAAGAAACCTCCCCATTTATCCATCGCTATCCATGAAAAAAAACACCCCATTTGTCCACCGCCCATGAAAGAAACCACCCCATTTATCCATCGCTATCCATGTAACCACCCCATTTGGTTCCATTAAAGCCACCCCATTTAAAATAAAGAAACCACCTCATTATAATCCTTCCATTAAAGCCACCCCATTTATCCCTCGGGATCCATTAAAGAAACCACCCCATTTATCCATCGCTAGCCATTAAAGAAACCTTCCCCATTTATCCCTAAACCATTAAAGGTATACCCATTTATCCTCGCTAAAAGATGAAAGAAACCTCCACACAAATTTTCCATTAAAGAAACCTTATTTATCCCTCGCAACTGTAAAAAACCTTCCCATTTATCCCTCGGATATACAAAAGAAGAATTCCCCATTTTTCGCTATCAAAAGAAACCAAATCCTCGAAGATCCATTAAAGAAACCTCCCCATTTATCCCTCGGTATCCATGAAAAAGGACAAACAAGGATTTATCCTAGGCTTATTGAACTATTTATCCTCGACAGAAGAAACGACTGAAGGGGGTGTTTATCCCTCGTCCATGAAAGAAACCTTCCCCATTTATCCCTCGCATCCATTAAAGAGCAGATTTATCCCTCGCTATCCATGGCTTCCCCATCCGTTTCCATTAAAGTTTTTATCCCTCGCTACAAAGGCCAACCTTCCCCATTTATCCTCGCCAATTTGGAAACCTGATCCCTCGAGATCCATGAAAGAAACCTTCCCCATTTATCCCTCGCTATCCATGAAAAAAACCTGACCCATGAAACAACTATCCCTTGGGATTAAAAATGAACAATTTACCTCACTTTCCATTAAAGTGTTCCCCATTTATCCCCCTACCCATCAAAGAAACCTTCCCCATTTATCCCTCGTCATCCATTAAAAAACTTCCGCCATTTATCCCTCGGGTGATGTTTCTGGCTTCCCCATTTATCTGATTGCATTAAAGTTCCTTCCCCATTTATCCCTCGCTAGCAGCAAAGAACCCTGCCCAAATCCCTCGCGATCCATGAAAGAAACCTTTTTTATCCTCGCTACCATTAAAGAAACCTTCCCCATTTATCCATCGAGCGATTAAACCCTTCCC
>NC_089799.1:38554613-38564613 GCF_040412425.1 Macrobrachium rosenbergii | reverse complement strand
AGCAAATGTACTGTGTGCATTCGGCCTACCTGTCCTTGAACGACACCACGAAATGGCTACATGAAAAGAGAGCGACTTCATCTATGAAATCAAGGAAGTGCAAATCCATCAAACAACACAAGCAGCTTCAATCGTTACTGCTTTCAGCTTGCCCCTGCGCTGGGCTTCGACTTCATCGCGAAAACCTGTCCCCTGCAGACGCCTCACGCCAAACCTTTCTTTCAGCTCCTACATCCCTCAAGAGCCCCTTTCTTCTACTGCATGTTCTTCTTCCCCCTTCTCGGCCCACAACAGTAACCCAAAGAACACCAACCTGCACGACCCACCCAGCCCCCCCCAACACACACACACACACACACCCCCCACGCAATAAGGGGGACTTCCCGTAACAGGGGAGTGTAATGCATGTAAAAAAGGAGGGGGAGGAGGTGGAGGAATGCACTACAAGAGGATGCACCGCATCACGATTTACGAAAGGGTGCAATGCCCCTTCATTCTTCGCTTCTCCTATAATAAGCACAAGAGCCAAAGTGTTATACATTTATAGCTTATTTTACTTAAGGCTTAACAGTTAAGTAATCAGAGGGTGGTATTTAATTAACTAAAAATTGCATAATTCGCCCGGGCACCTCCCCCCCGCCCCCCGGGGATTAATCTAACTGAGGTATTGGGACATGCAGTTAATAAAAAGTGTTTATGCCGGTCTAAATATTACACAATCCCATATATATATATATATATATATATATATATATATATATATATATATATATATATATATATATATATATATATATATATATATATATTGCACATAATATAAAAACGTCGTGCAAATTTTTTCTTCTGCGAGACCTTTGGATGTTTCCTCCGAACATACAGTTTATATATACGAACTTCCTTTTCTTCTTGACAGTTGAATCTAGGCCTTATGTTAACTGAGTAACCAAGCTTTGGCGTCCAACCTTCATTTACCACTGTTACCTGGATGTAAGATCGTGGCCTCTCCCGGTTCTAAGCACATTCGTTTGGGAATCGCTCTAGAGATCTTTATGAGCGAAAGATCTCTCCACCCTCCACAAACACAAATCATGTATGGCAGTCCCAGACTCGAGGTCGAGCCTGCATCATTAGTCCTGCACTCCGTTCCCTTCCTAATGTGGAGTTTTATGCCTTTCTGTACATCCCCTGAATCGCAGAACTTGCTGCATTTCAAGTAGTTCTGTTACCTTTTCCTGCAAGCGTCCGAGCTTATCTCAACAGCCATGGATTCCTAATCATCTTTACTAGCAAATATGTTCCCCCCCTGGGGGGTAGTGTCGTCATTGCACCTCAGGTGGTGCACTGGGGGCATCACTTAAGGGTAGTTCGTCGTTGGACGGGTCGGTATAGTTCTCGGCTAGCACTAAGCTGGGACCGCGTTCGAGTCTCCGACCGGCCAATCAAAAATTAGAGGAATTTATTTCTAGTGATAGAAATTCATTTCTAGCTATAATGTGGTTCGGATTCCACAATAAGCTTGTAAGTCCAGTCGCTAGGTAAACAAACTGGTTCTTAGCCACGTAAAATAAGTCTAATCCTTCGGGCCAGCCCTAGGAGAGCTGTTAACCAGCTCAGTGGTCTGGTTAAACTACGGCATACTTAACTTTTTATCACTTAAGGGTGTTCGCAGTGTCATTTTGACTCCTAGTCGCATCGGTTCCTTGGCCTTTAAACTCCATCCCCACTTCTTTGTGCAACGGTGGGGTTTAGATCCTTGTTCTCCATCTCCCTTATTTTCTGAATCGTTTTATCTTGCTGTCCATCCACGGCAACTCCCGCTTCCCACTCTCTTCAATGCTGAATGGCCGAACGTGCCCCAGTGATCTGCTTGACGGTCCATGTTTCCCAAAACCAAATCAGTCTACAAAAATACCTACAGGTCATTATTATTCTAAAGCAGTTAACCCAGACCACTTAGTCATTTCTTTATCCCGAAGGCTTTCCCGTAGGATTTACTCTGAAATGAAACGTGGAAATTAGAAAGAAACAACAGAAATTGAACAGCTTTCCCCTGATAGCTTTTCAACAGGCTCTATCCTTTGGGGAACACCCTCTTCTTCAGTGAACCGACCACTGAAACAAGCACATGAATTAGAAATAACTGTATATAACACATCCAATGATACTGCGATGATATGGTTAGTTTAAATAACTGCAATTTCACCAAAAACATCAGAATTAGTTGGGAGAAAAGATATGAAAATAGGTAAAAAAAAAAAATTTCGATGGAAATGGGACACTGAACTGTACTTTCCCCAAAAACATCAATACTGGTTGAGAAGCGAGAGGCATATGTTGGTGGAATTACATTTTCTCCAAAAACATCAGAACTGATTGGGAGACGATACACTCAAATACGTACCAATGAAACAACGACAGAAATGTGCGGCTGAATCATTTCTAAACCATACACCATCAGAATGCATAAAAAAAAAGTTAAGCATACCTTAGTTTTACCAGACCACTGAGCTGATTAACAGCTCTCCTAGGGCTGGCCCGAAGGATTAGACTTATTTTAAGTGGCTACGAACCAATTGGTTACTTAGCAACGGGACCTACAGCTTATTGTGGAATCCGAACCACATTACAGCGAGAAATGAATTTCTATCACCATAAATAAATTCCTCTAACTCTTCATCAGCCGGCCGGAGACTCGAACTCGGGCCTAGCGAGTACTAGTCAACAGCTCTACCGACTCTCCGAACGAAGAGCTATCAGAATGCATAAAAGCAGCCTTATGGAGGTCCTGGATTTGACTAAGTAACGGTATACCTATTGAGGTAAGTTCACAAAATCGGTTAAGCAGTCAAGAAAAAGAAATTGGGAACAGAGCGAACAAGAGAAAAGGACTTAGAGGTAAATGAAGTAAGTTAAGTATACCTTAGTTTTACCAGACCACTGAGCTGATTAACAGCTCTCCTAGGGCTGGCCCGAAGGCTTAGACTTTATTTTACGTGGCTATGAACCAACTGGTTACTCAGCAACGGGACCTACAGCTTATTGTGGAATCCGAACCACATTATAGCGAGAAATGAATTTCTAACACCAGAAATAAATTCTAGAGGTAAATGGAACAACACGGAGCGCCGAATCATCGACGAAAGATACTTCAAGACTAGACGGCAGAGTTACACCAAAACTAGACTGAGAAACAGATCAAAAATACTTGATTCTTCCCTGATCCAGCTGCATCCGAAGTAGAGCATAAACAAGGTCTTCACTGATATACTGTATGAGCGACTGTGCCCTAGACCTCAATCCTTGCTTCGATGTCATTTCGGGGGGAGGGAGTCGCGCGAATGAAATTAACCATGCAATACGACCAACCCGGATCTTGTCGGGTCAAACGACGAGTCCAAAAATGATCAGTGAAACAGAAACAGCAACGCGAAAATTAAAAACTAAGTCGAATTCCTAACACAAGCTTTACCACTTTTATAAACAGACTGTTCTATTTTTGTCTGTTTGACTTACACCATGCCACAGACTTATTTGCATAAGCCACCTGCGTATCCAACTAGAAATTTTAAAGGAAAAAAGCATTGTCATTCTTCAAGTCATGAAGCGAGCCCATTCCGAAAAGATAAAACAACATGGCCATGCCAATACAGTTTCATAATACCGCTTAACTTCCGGTTGGGACGACTCAGATAAGGGAGAATGATGCAAAAAGAATCAGAAGCTCGTGAAGAAAAACCACAAAATAATCAACAAGATTCTAGATTATTTAAGATTATTCTAGATCTAGAATAATCTAATCAACAAGACCACTGCACAATGTTCTGTTTTACTTGCACATTCAACCTCATATCCCTTGCCCACAACAAGCATCACCCTCCCCCTTCCCCTCCAGTTCATCCGGATACAATCAATCCCAAGGGGAAGAGGGGGGAGGTGGAGGGGGGGGGGGAGGTCGAGGGGAGGGGAGGGGAAGGAAGGGAAGGGAAGGGGGAAGGGGGGGGAGGCGGACGGGTACTAAGGGCGGTGGCTATGAGGAAGGGGGTAATAAAAAAAAAAAAAAAAACCCAAACAAAAGAGATGAGGATTAAGCAGCACTTAACAGATGATCGACGATTCCTTCAGCCTTCCCAAAGGACCTTTTACTGAGGGAAGTCTGTAATCAAAGGAGATAAGAAGGATCCTAGAGTGAAGTCTCTCCCTTTTATAAAATGGCTTAGCAGCACTGCGCCAACACGAGGCAGGCGCTCACGAAATACGAAGGAATCACGGCCATGTCCCTTGTCGGAGTTTAACAAAAATGGAAATCAATAAAAGTGTATATTTTGTACGCTTTCTGCAACGACGTTTAACCAAAGTAACGTGTGTGTGTGTGTGTGTGTGTGTGTGTGTGTGTGTGTGTGTGTGTGTGTGTGAGAGAGAGAGAGAGAGAGAGAGAGAGAGAGAGAGAGAGAGAGAGAGAGAGAGAGAGAGAGAGTTTGCATTTGGTATTGTCAGCATCATTCTTCTTACGTCTGCTGTAATGTAAAATTATCTGCGAAGTTTTCACATCGTTTCTATAGCAGTGCACTTTATCATGAAGTCTGGCATTAATCTCTCTCTCTCTCTCTCTCTCATGCACACGAACACATGTGCTGAAAAAAAGGCGCATATCCTCCGATTCAAATTTCGATAACATCATCCCATTGTCTCCCATTATTTAAGAGAAATGAACGCCTAATAACCTGTATGAACAGATCTTTCATTCGCAGACTGGATAAAAATACGAATATTTACTAAAATATCATTATGAACCAAATCAGCATTTAAACAATTCCGCACAAAATGCCGAACATAACCTTCCAGAATGGAACAGCCTTGACAACGATAATGTCAAGATCCTCGTCTCTATAAATGGGCGATCCTTACAAATGATCACCTTTGGCAGATTATGCAATTTGGCACAAACTTCAAGCGAGCTTCCTAAACAACTGCTGGGATCTCAGTCAAGTCATTTCTTGTCTCTGGTGTTATTCTTCTTTCTTCTTCCCCTTCTCTTACTGGTATTCCGCATATATGCATACATACATACACACACATATATATATATATATATATATATATATATATATATATATATATATATATATATATATATATGTATATGTATAGGCATGTATATATATATATATATATATATATATATATATATATATATATATATATATATATGTATATGTGTGTGTGTGTGTGTGTGTATAACTGAATCACGAAAATATGGAACGTGATGAATATATAAAGATAAAATAAAATCCACGAAGGAAACGGAAACACTGGAGTGCTGCAGAGGCCTTTCGACGCTAGTCCTTTCATAATATATATATATATATATATATATATATATATATATATATATATATATATATATATATATATATATATATAATGAAAGGAGCCCATAAAAAAACCAAAGTGGTAGAAATTATAGCATTATATTTCAAAGACGACTGCCCTCCTCAACTGACAGGTAGGTAATGCCATTGCCTGTCAGCTGAGGAAGACATTAGCCTTGAAATATAACTATATAATTTCTACCACTTTAGTTTGTGTTACCTCTGCACATGTCCTATTTTACTTATTCCTTAACACAAGTTTTCATGTCACTTTTCTCATTCTCTTCCATTTTAGCAATCTTTCAAAAAAACGCATCAAAACGTTACTCTCAGCAACACCAATCCTTTTCATAATGCAGGAAATATCATCAATTCCCTCTCAGAGTATGGACGCTGCAATTAAGTTATGAAAGTACACTTTCCCCCACTTTCTTTATTGTACAATTCTTTACGCATGAAAACAGTATTTCCATTCTAGCCTACGCCAATAATCTTGAATAATTTACTTAAATATTAGGACTATTCCATAATACCGGTTAGTATAATTTTGAAACTGCACTGACTTTGTCGGGATGTCTTTCACACTACAAATGTTTAGCAAGTTACAATAGTGAACTGGAGTCTTCGTATTTTCTATGCATAATTTGGTATCACCATAAATTAAGAGATTCGTACTTTCTACATAATTTGGTAGCACCATAAATTACGAGATTTATTCACACACCGCCAAACTCATAACTCATTTTATTTTTTTTTTATAAAGGCTTACAGTACTTTAGGTACAAGGAAATGTCAGAGTACACAATGTTGGGGAGAAAAAAAAAACTGGAAAATCATTTGGGCAAACAGATGAACGGGTTGTTTTGGAGAGTTTGAGAATGAAATGGATTGCACTAAAAACGTAGATTTCCTTTGGATTTAGGAGAGAAAATTTGAAATACTGGTTCGTCGTGGAAAACTGTTGCGGTCAGAAAAAAAAAAAAAAATACGTGTTACGGAAACCCATCACCTTGGCTTGAATGCACCTTTTTTTTATGGAAACAATTTTGCCACCTTAGTGAATATTATGGAATACTCCTGGGTAATTTTTTCTTTCGACTAAAATTTCCGAGATGCCCGAAAAGCAAAGAGTCACGTTCCCATCTATAATGACATCCTCCAAGTGGTACAATTTAAAAGTCATCAAACATTCACGTTCCCTATCACAACTAAAACTCCAAAATATTTGAACCATTCTTATTTCCTCGGCATTTATTATTCAAAATGTCCTTTTCTGCGAAAATACTCCTCAGTTCCGTGACAAGTTAACACTTCTCCACTGTGACACGGCAAGGCAAGGCAAGGCAAGGCAAGGCAAGGCAAGGCAAGGCAACGAAAGGAGAATCGCCGTAGCCCAAGACTTCCAGCTCAGCAAGCATCAGGATGTTCCAGATGACCTTGTCTCATTTGATTTCTCAACGGTAGGTGGGTAACCTTGAGCATGCTTCCACTCCGCGGTTGGACTTGAGGCTTACTTCGAATAGCAGTGTATAAAACGAAGTTTACAACCAATTTGATGCTGATGATTACAAAGATACCTCACGAGCTCCATGAACCGTTCACACTCTTCCGCAACAATGGCTCTATCCAGGACATGTCTAAGCTCGTGAACTATCTCAATATCTTTCATAATAATCTTAAAGGTGAATCGCCAGACGTCAAGATATTTATACCTGCAACATCATTGTTTTTCATATGATTCGATTCTGCAAATTGTCCAAATGGCAATCCTCAAGATGTGTTCATACTGCAAATAGTATTTCTCCAGCTATGGCAACCTTCAAAACATTTCTGCAATGCAAACAGTTTGATCGTTATCTCTTCCACAGCGGCAATAACGAATAATACTTTTCTGACAACATATTCCGGCTATTACATGTCCTTCCACAACAGTAGTCTATGAGGCTTTAATTGAGAGCGGGCAGTCCACTTTTAAGCACTATTTCCAAAGCATAACATAGTTTTTTGATGCGTGCTCTACTTCTATTACTATCTTCCAGATGTATTCAAAAGGCACTAGCTTTCAGGAACCACTTCCCAAACGACAGTTTTCTGAAAAGAATCACACAAAATAGACGCGCCACATTATTCATAAACAGGAAATTGTCATGTGGATACTGCAACGTTGTCGAAACGAGATTCTTTACAAGATTTTCAGTAAATATGCGAGTTGACATTCTTATTTCACAAGGCACCACAATTAAAACATCCTCCTGAGCAAACCAGAACTGAGGACGTTTTCACGCCTATCATGAATTGCATGCTTTGACAAGTTTCTGCGCAGGCAATCTTCAATATTTTTTCAAAACTCACGTTCCCCATTAACGTGCATAACACTCATATTTTACTTCATACCAGTTTTCTATAGATACTTTCAGTTTCAGATGCCCCAGACATCTTTCAATGAAAAACAGAGCTGTGCATAACAAACACGAACTGTGCTTCAGAGCCCGTCATACTCACAATTCCAAGCCATTTAACGACCACACGAACAAATACCATACTATCTTTTTATTACAAACTTGACCTTGAATGATACAAATATACTTTCTCATCCGTTAGCAAGGCGACGTGCAAGAGTGAGGGCGCTTTTGCCACATGCTGGGTTGAGAGAAAGGGAATCTGAAAAATTACCATAATGAGTTCAGAAGCGCATTTACAAACAAAACACTAGCTGTCGCAATACCTGTAGTATTGGAGCAACAAAGGAGAGCAAATAAAAGAAAACAAAGATAAACACGCAAGATATAAGAATATAATAGAGTAAACACTGGGCTCAGGCTGGATGTAACTCTGATGTCACACGGAATGACGTCTGGTTTGACCTAATCAGCTACAAATCCATCCCATGTTCTCTCTCTCTCTCTCTCTCTCTCTCTCTCTCTCTCTCTCTCTCTCTCTCTCTCTCTCTCTCTCTCTAATTGGCGGCACTCTATATCTCTGCTCAATTCCCAAATTCCATATGTAGCATGGCACATATGTGTGTATGTATGTATATATACGTATGTATGTAAGTATGTATGTATGTATGTATGTATGTATATGTATATGTATATATATATATGTGTATATATATGTATATTTGTATATATATATATATATATATATATATATATATATATATATATACTATATATATATATATATATACTGTATATAAAACGCAGAGAGGGGATAGGGATAAGGATTAAGAAAATGGTGATGGAGGTTTAAGTTGCTGACAGTAAGAGATGATGAATGAGCCTCAATTCATGCAGTTAGAGAGAAAGACAGAGACAAGTAAGAATAAACCATCATATACAAATCAAATTACGAAATAAAGCATAAAGCACTACCACACATAGCCCTATGCAAGGAAAAAACCGCGATAAATACACTTTATTCTTTGCCATAACATTAAAACCATTAAATGACCACGCACATTATCTTCTTACCTTTGAGGCTTTGTATATTCACCTTGAGGCTTTGTATATTCACCTTGACAAACAGAATTGTAACGTTTTTATCAAAGGTATGATGATATTAATCGACATCATAACTATGTTAGTCTGGACTTCAAACGCAAAAAATGGCCACAAACATTACAGGTAGGATGAATGTCTTCAAAAATATATTTATTTTCTTTGCGATACGTTCCTAAGATAAAACACCCACGAATAAAAACAAATGACCTTCCCACTTAGTCTGCGTAGAATACAATAGGGACATTAACTATTAACTATAAGAACTTGTATAAAAACTCAACAGCTATTTTTCAATGTCACTTACGTTTTATTTTCAAAATGTAGATTGCATAAATATGTACGTGCAAGCACACATACAGCATAAAAGCACGAAAACAGTGGAAGGTCCACAGCAACATTCACAATAAGCATGGTGCTGGCGGAGGCACGCGTGTATTGAAAAGTCTACGGAGGAACAACGCCAAAACTCAAGTACAACCAACAAAGAGAACGGACGATGAGACGCTGTATTCCAGGGGATACGCTCTTATTCAAAACTGTACCTTTGTTTTTTTTTTTTTTTCTTTTTTTTTACTTTTATTTTTAGCAATTTTTTTCCTAACTTAAGGCTATTGAAAAGGCCATGGCGATACTCATTAAATAAACAAAATAAACAAACACAAATAAAGCAAAATACAAGTGCACTTGCATACTACTACCAACGAGAGAGAGAGAGAGAGAGAGAGAGAAAGTCTGCTTTGTAATTCTTAACTGTTTATAATTGTAATGTGTAACTTTTATTTGGTCTAAACGTTTGATGAAATAATTTATGCATCATAAAACCGACGAAAGTCCACTGGAAATATTTCAAAGAGAATATTAAAGTGATACCACCACAAGTATTAATCTTTTTTTTTTTTTTTTTAGGAATACTACAGTGTCACCCAGTCACTGCCATCAAATGATTCCCTCCGCCCCCCCACAAAATAAAAAA
This sequence comes from Macrobrachium rosenbergii, assembly GCF_040412425.1. Lineage (NCBI taxonomy): Eukaryota > Metazoa > Arthropoda > Malacostraca > Decapoda > Palaemonidae > Macrobrachium > Macrobrachium rosenbergii. Next base: position 38,554,765 of record NC_089799.1, on the reverse strand, counting down.
CAGGAAGAATCAATTTCAAAATATAAAATGGCGAAAGCCTTTTCATACTCACTGAATAAAAAAGCTGTTTATAACGTTTTATGTCGAGGATCAAAAAGAGTGTCACGCTTGACTCAATTCAGTGTTACCTTTTATAACAACAGTAATCACAC